>NC_133617.1:89803389-90106722 GCF_048593235.1 Sminthopsis crassicaudata
CTACCTATCAGCAGGATATAGTTTCCTTCCATATCTTTTTTAATGAGATCTACTTCTGCTTTTGCTTGATCTGAGATAAGGATAGCTACCCCTGCTTTTTTGGCTTTACCTGAAGCATAATAGGCTCTGTTCCAATCTTTTACCTTTACTCTGTATGTATCTCCCTGCTTTAAGTGTGGTTCCTGTAGACAACATATTGTAGGGTTCTGCTTTTTGATCCAATCTGATGGGATCGTTCATCCCATTTATATTTACAGTTAAAATTACTAATTCTGTATTTCCTGCCATCGTATTATCCCCAGATTATGCTTTTTTCCCTTGACCCCGCTGATCCCCCTCCCCGATATTTAATTTACAGACCCCTCTTGTGACGCACAACCCTCCCTCTTTTTTTTTTTTTTTTTTTAGGATCCCTCCCCCCTCCCTCCAAGTCCCTTCACTTATTCTCCTTTTCCTTTTCCCTTTTCCTCTCCCCCCTTTTAATGAGGTGAGAGAAAATTCTCTGAAAAACAAATATGTTAATTATTTACTCTTTGAGCCTCTCCTGATGAGAGTAAGATTCACACAATGATTCTCCCCCTCACTAAGTTCCCTCAGATATGGTGTATTTTCTATGCCTCTTCCTGGTATGTAGTTTCCCTCTTTTTATCATTCCTTCCCCTTTTTCTGAACCGACCTCCTTCCCTTTACTACACCCCCCTTTTTTTCTTTAATATCAGTAAAATCAAATTATCCTTGAGTATTTTTTATATACCCACAACAGAGTTACAGTTCTCAAGGGTTCTGTGTACCTTTTTCTGTTTCTCTTCAGTCTTGTGGATGTAGATCAAATTTTTTGTTTAAGTCTGGTTTTTTTCTTAGAAACATATAGAATTCCTCTGTTTCATTGAATGACCATCTTCTTCCATGGAAAAAGATGCTAAACTTAGCTGGATAGTTCATTCTTGGTTGCAGTCCTTGATCTTTTGCCTTACGGAATATCAGGTTCCAGGCCCTTCTATCTTTTAATGTGGAGGCAGCCAGATCTTGGGTGACCCTTTTTGTGGCACCTTGGTATTTAAATTGTTTTTTTCTAGCTGCTTGCAGGATTTTCTCCTTTGTGTGGTAATTCTGCAGCTTAGCCACTATATTCCGTGGTGTTTTTTTTTTAGGGTCTATTTCAGAAGGAGTTCGATGAATTCTTTCCACATCTACTTTCCCTTCTGTTTCTATTGTCTCTGGACAGTTCTCCTTGATAATTTCCTGTAAAATAGAATCTAGGCTCTTTTTTTGGTCATAGTTTTCTGGAAGTCCAATAATCCGCAGATTATCTCTCCTAGATCTATTTTCCAGGTCTATAGATTTTCCCAGTATGTATTTGACGTTGTTCTCCAGCTTCTCATTTTTGTTTTGTTTTGTTTGACTGATTCTTGGGTTCTCTGTGAATCATTCATTTCTATTTGTTCCATCCTGACTTTTAAGGAGTTATTTTCTTCTTTCACTGTTTTTAGTTCTTTTTGTAAATGCCCAATTTCGTTTTTAAATGAATTATTTTGCTCTATTGAATTTTTTTCCATTTCCCTAATTTTTTTTTTGAGAATTATTTTCTTTTTCCAATTCAGAAATTCTATTTTCTTGAGACTTTTTTTTCTTTTCCAATTCAGAAATCCTACTTTCCTGTGTTTTTTTAACCTTTTCTAATTCATAAATTTTGTTTCCCTGCATCTCCTGTGAATTCTTTATTTTTTCCAACTCCAATTTCAGGACGTTGTTATTCTCTATCATAGCTTCCCTTTCCTTTCCCCATTTTTCTTCAATCTCCCTCAATTTTTTAAGAGTTTCTTCTAGGAGAGAGTTATGTGATGGGGGGCAGGAATCGTTCCCCTTTGGGTTGTTATCTGCTGTCTCTCTGCTGTTAACTTCCTCGGGGTTGGATACCCGCTCTTTCTCTGTATAGAAGGAATCTATAGTTTTTTTGGCTTTTTTGCTCATACTTAAAAAATCTTTTGGGGTCTGTCCCTGGGGTAGGAAATTATTTACTTCTTTACCAGCTTCCTCCCAGACCAGATGGATGCAGCGGCCCCACGCCTGAGCTAAGATAGAGCTCTGGGAGAGAGTTCCCCACCCTCTCCCTGGGAGTGCCTCAGAGGTGATTAGCACTACTGTGCTTCGAGGGCGTAGAATAGTAAAGACAGCGCAAAGCCCAGCCTATGTGTCCGGGTGGGGAGTGGATGTCTGCAGCAGGTGAAGTGAGAAGCCCCTGCGCTCAAACTGGAAGTGTCTGCCAGAAACCGCGGTCCCTAGTTCAAAGGTTCCGCTTCTCTGGGACTTCCTGGAGCTGAGTTCCACTCCCTCCAGCTAAGCTAGGCAGTGTGTGTTGCCTTGGGCCGTATCCACCCACTTGTCAGTCTCTTAACTATTCTCAGGAGGGAGCTGAGGCCACACCCCCTGATGCCGAGATCTGCTGAGTCACCTCCAGGGTCCGGGGAAAATCTAATCTGAGTTTTAAAATATTTTGGCTTTCTCTTCTGAACTGCTAAATAATTAGCAGAGAAGAGCTAACAGCCTGTGCCAGATTCCTTTACCTCAGTGGCTTCTCTGATCCCAGAGCCCTTCCCAGCGCAATGGGCGCAGTGTGCCCCTACCCCACCGTCTGTGCTGGTCTTTCTTATTCCTCCCCTGAGAACTGACCTTTCCTGTTGAAACTCCAGATTCTCTTCAGCTGGTAAGTCGTGCTTCCAGTCCTTGTGGTATCTGTCAGTCCTGGGCTAATTCTGAGACTTAATTTATCTAATTGGTTGTGAGGGAGTGAGGACGTTCACTGAGTCGTGTGTTTCTTCTCCGCCATCTTGGCTCTGCCCCCAATAATTCTTCAATTAAGACAATATGGCAGAGTGTTATTCAATTTTTGGTTTTTAAAAAAATCTATGTGTGTGTGTCTGTGTGTGTGTTTGTGTGTGTGTGTGTGTGTGTGTGTTTGTGTGTGTGTTTGTGTGTGTGTGTGTGTGTGTGTGTGTGTGTGTGTGTGTGTGTTTCAGTCCTGTTCAATTCTTCATGTCCCCATTTTTAGGGTTTTCTTGAAAAAGATACTAGATCTGTTTCTCATTTTACAAATGGGGAAACTGAGGCAAACAGAGTTAAGTCATTTGTCCAGCATCAGAAAGTTACTAAGTATCTGAGGTCAGATTTGAATTAAGGAATATGTCTTCTTGACTCCAAGCCTGGCACTATATTTCCTGGATATTGGACTACACATTTGGAACCTAGCCCATCTAACTGTAGATTTCCAGGAATCCATTAGGGAGACACTAGTTTGCAATTCTCTGAAGGAGGAACAGGGGATGATTTGTGTGCATCTGCATTAAAATTCTTTTGGATGCTATTCAAAGAAGGTACTTAAAGGATAATTGCAAATTCATTCATTCCTTTGTTAAATTGGGTTAAAGTTCAAGGAAATACAATTAGTCAAATATGGAAATTTGCCTCCCTAATCTGCATACTGTTCTAGAGTAGAAGGATTAGCTAGAGACTAAGAAATTCTTTGCATTGTGTGAAGTTGCTCCTAGTATTTATGAACTCAAGTGGGAGAAAGTAATTTATTCATTTATGATGAATAAGCAGTATAAAAGAACCTAGGAATTTACAGAAAAAGCAAGGAAACAAGGCTCAAAAAATATCAACCAAATCTTCATAGATCAATAATTTCTTCTAGATTCTAACAAAAGGCAATATGATGTTTTAAAAAAGAATAAGAAAATTTGAAGTTAAAAGATCTGGTTTCAAATCATATTTTTTTTTTCCAATTACAAACTCTGATCAAAAGGGAAAAAAGGCAGCTAATTTTTCTGACCCTCACTTACCCTTGAAATGAGGTTTATTAACCCAATAACCTCACATGGCGATTTTGAGAATTGTGGAGTTTGGAGTTTAACCAGGGCCAAGCTGCGGCAATTCTCTGAGATATCCTTTGTTAGGAGAAAAATGCAACCTGGTAACACAGGGGTATGTGGGACAGTAACCCTTATTCAAATTAAAATCAGAGACTCTCAAGGTAAAAAGCAAAAAAGGATTTATTATGATCTCTGGAGAAAGGGCAACTCCCCACAGACAAGGTGTCAGTAGAGGAGGGCAAAGTGCAAACTGCAGAACACAAAATTATATACATTCTAACCAGAAGCCCTCACCCTCCCTTCTGACCTTTTCTTCCATTAGCTGTGGAGTTCCAATTTAGGATTTTTTTTTTTTTTTTCTTTTCTTTTTTTTTTTTTTCTTTTTTTTTTTTTTTATTATATATATATATATATTTTATAATATTATCCCTTGTATTCATTTTTCCAATTTACCCCCCCTCCCTCTATTCCCTCCCCCCGACGACAGGCAATCCCATACATTTTACATGTGTTACAATATAGTCTAAGTACAATACATGTGTGCGAATATCATTTTCTTGTTGCACAATAAACATTAGAATCCGAAGGTACATGCAACCTGGGCAGACAGATATTAGTGCTAACAATTTTCATTCCCCTCCCAGTGTTTCTTCTCTGGGTGCAGCTACCTCTGTCCATCATTGATCAACTGGAAGTGAGTTGGATCTTCTTTATGTTGAAGATTTCCACTTCCATCAGAATACATCCTCATACAGTATTGTTGTTGAAGTGTACAGTGATCTTCTGGTTCTGCTCATTTCACTCAGCATCAGTTGATTTAAGTCTCTCCAGGCCTCTCTATATTCCTCCTGCTGGTCATTTCTTACCGAGCAATAATATTCCATAACCTTCATATACCACAATTTACCCAACCATTCTCCAACTGATGGACATCCATTCATCTTCCAGTTTCTAGCTACAACAAAAAGAGCTGCCACAAACATTTTGGCACATATATGTCTCTTTCCGCTCTTTAGTATTTCTTTGGGATATAATCCCAGTAGTAGCGCTGCTGGGTCAAAGGGTATGCACAGTTTGATAACTTTTTGGGCATAATTCCAGATTGCTCTCCAGAATGGCTGGATTCTTTCACAACTCCACCAGCAATGTATTAGTGTCCCAGTTTCCCCACATCCCCTCCAACATTTGTCATTATTTGTTCCTGTCATCTTAGCCAATCTGACAGGTGTGTAGTGGTATCTCAGAGTGGTCTTAATTTGCATTTCTCTGATCAGTAGTGATTTGGAACACTCTTTCATGTGAGTGGATATAGTTTCAATTTCTTCCTCTGAGAATTGTCTGTTCATATCCTTTGACCATTTATCAATTGGAGAATGGTTCGGTTTCTTATAAATTTGGGTCAGTTCTCTATATATTTTGGAAATGAGACCTTTGTCAGAACCTTTGTTTTTAAAAATATTTTCCCAATTTGTTACTTCCCTTCTAATCTTGTTTGCATTAGTATTATTTGTACAGAAACTTTTTAGTTTGATGTAATCAAAATCTTCTATTTTGTGATCAATAATGATCTCTAGTTCTCCTCTGGTCATAAATTCCTTCCTCCTCCACAAGTCTGAGAGGTAGATTATCCTCTGTTCCTCTAATCTATTTATTATCTCCCTCTTTATGCCTAAATCATGGACCCATTTTGATCTTATCTTGGTATATGGTGTTAAGTGTGGATCCATATCTAATTTCTGCCATACTAATTTCCAGTTTTCCCAACAGTTTTTTCCGAATAATGAATTTTTATCCCTAATGTTGGAATCTTTGGGTTTGTCAAAGATTAGATTGCTATAGATGTACCCTTTTTTGTCCTTTGTATCTAATCTGTTCCACTGATCTACCGGTCTATTTCTTAGCCAATACCAAATGGTTTTGGTGACTGCTGCTATATAATATAGCTTTAGATCAGGTACACTTAGACCACCTTCCTCTGAGTTTTTTTTCATTAGTTCCCTTGCAATTCTCGACCTTTTATTCTTCCATATGAATTTTGTTGTTATTTTTTCTAGGTCATTGAAATAGTTTCTTGGGAGTCTGATTGGTATAGCACTAAATAAATAGATTAGTTTGGGGAGTATTGATATCTTTATCAAATTCGCTCGGCCTATCCAAGAGCACTGAATGTCTTTCCAATTATTTAAATCTGACTTTATTTTTGTGGCAAGTGTTTTGTAATTTTTCTCATATAATTCCTGACTTTTCTTTGGTAGATGGATTCCCAAATATTTTATACTCTCAACATTTGTTTGGAATGGAATTTCTCTTTGTATCTCTTGCTGTTGCATTTTGTTAGTGATATATAAAAATGCCGAGGATTTATGTGGATTTATTTTGTATCCTGCCACTTTGCTGAAATTTTGAATTATTTCTAGTAGCTTTTTAGCAGAGTCTTTGGGGTTCTCTAAGTATACCATCATGTCATCTGCAAAAAGTGATAGTTTGATTTCCTCATTTCCTACTCTAATTCCTTGAATCTCTTTCTCGGCTCTTATTGCCGAGGCTAGTGTTTCTAGTACTATATTGAATAGTAATGGTGATAGTGGGCAACCTTGTTTCACTCCTGATCTTACTGGGAAAGGTTGCAGTTTATTTCTATTGCATATTATGCTTACTGACGGTCTTAAATATATACTCCTGATTATTCTAAGGAATAATCCATTTATTCCTATACTCTCAAGAGTTTTTAGTAGGAATGGATGTTGGATTTTGTCAAATGCTTTTTCTGCATCTATTGAGATGATCATATGGTTCTTATTAATTTGATTATTAATATGGTCAATTATATTAATAGTTTTCCTAATATTAAACCAGCCCTGCATTCCTGGAATAAAGCCTACTTGATCATAGTGTATTATCTTGGAGATGATTTTCTGAAGTCTTTTTGCTAATATCTTATTTAAGATTTTAGCATCAATATTCATTAAGGAGATTGGTCTATAATTTTCTTTCTCAGTTTTCGATCTACCAGGTTTAGGTATCAGTACCATGTCTGTGTCATAAAAGGAGTTTGGTAGGACTCCTTCATCCCCTATTTTTTCAAATAATTTATATAACATTGGGGCTAATTGTTCTTTAAATGTTTGGTAGAATTCACATGTGAATCCATCTGGCCCTGGGGATTTTTTCCTGGGGAGTTGATTAATAGCTTGTTCTATTTCTTTTTCTGAAATGGGACTATTTAAGCAATTTATCTCCTCCTCTGTTAATCTAGGGAGCCTATATTTTTGGAGAAAGTCATCCATTTCACTTAAGTTATCAAATTTATTGGCATAAAGTTGGGCAAAGTAACTCCTTATTATTTCTCTAATTTCCTCTTCATTGGTGGAAAGATCCCCCTTTTCATTTGTAAGACTATCAATTTGATTTTCCTCTTTCTTTTTTTTTGATCAAATTTACCAAAGGTTTATCTATTTTATTGGCTTTTTCATAAAACCAACTCTTGGTTTTATTTATTAATTCAATAGTTTTTTTACTTTCAATTTTATTGATTTCTCCTTTTAATTTTTGTATTTCGAGTTTAATTTTTGGTTGGGGGTTTATAATTTGGTCTTTTTCTAGCCTTTTAAGTTGTAAGCCCAATTCGTTAATCTTCTCTTTCTCAATTTTCTTCAAATAAGCCTCTAAAGATATAAAATTTCCCCTTATTACTGCTTTAGCTGCATCCCAAAGATTTTGATATGATGTCTCATCATTATCATTATCTTGGGTGAAATTGTTAATTGTTTCTATAATTTGCTCTTTCACCCAGTCATTCTTTAAGATGAGATTATTCAGTTTCCAATTACTTTTTGGTCTATTTACCCCTAACTTTTTACTGAATGTAGCTTTTATTGCATTGTGATCTGAGAAGAAGGCATTTATTATTTCTGCCTTCCTACATTTAATTTTGAGATCTTTATGTCCTAATATATGGTCAATTTTTGTATAGGATCCATGAACTGCTGAGAAGAAAGTATATTCCTTCCTATTGCCATTCAGTTTTCTCCAAAGGTCTATCATACCTAGTTTTTCTAATGTTCTATTAACTTTTTTAATTTCTTTCTTGTTTGTTTTGTGGTTTGATTTGTCTAAATCTGAGAGTGCAAGGTTGAGATCTCCCAGTATTATAGTTTTACTGTCTATTTCTTCTTGCAGTTCTCTTAACTTTTCCTTTAGAAAGTTAGATGCTATACCACTTGGTGCATATATGTTTAGTATTGATATGGCTTCATTATTTATGCTACCTTTCAGCAGGATATAGTTTCCTTCCTTATCTTTTTTAACGAGATCTACTTCTGCTTTTGCTTGATCTGAGATAAGGATAGCTACCCCTGCTTTTTTGGCTTTACCTGAAGCATAATAAGCTCTGTTCCAACCTTTTACCTTTACTCTGTATGTATCTCCCTGCTTTAAGTGTGTTTCCTGTAGACAACATATTGTAGGGTTCTGCTTTTTGATCCAATCTGCTATCCGTCTCCGTTTGATGGGATCGTTCATCCCATTTACATTTACAGTTAAAATTACTAATTCTGTATTTCCTGCCATCGTATTATCCCCAGATTATACTTTTTTCCCTTGACCCCCCTGATCCCCCTCCCCGATATTTAATTTACAGACCCCCCTTGTGACGCGCAACCCTCCCTCTTTTTTTTTTTTTAGGATCCCTCCCCCCTCCCTCCAAGTCCCTTCACTTATTCTCCTTTTCCTTTCCCCTTTTCCTCTCCCCCCTTTTAATGAGGTGAGAGAAAATTCTCTGAAAAACAAATATGTTAATTATTTACTCTTTGAGCCTCTTCTGATGAGAGTAAGATTCACACAATGATTCTCCCCCTCACTAAGTTCCCTCAGATATGGTGTATTTTCTATGTCTCTTCCTGGGATGTAGTTTCCCTCTTTTTATCACTCCTTCCCCTTTTTCTGAACCGACCTCCTTCCCTTTACCACACCCCCCTTTTTTTCTTTTATATCAGTAAAATCAAATTATCCTTGAGTATTTTTTATATACCCACAACAAAGTTACAGTTCTCAAGGGTTCTGTGTACCTTTTTCTGTTTCTCTTCAGTCTTGTGGATGTAGATCAAATTTTTTGTTTAAGTCTGGTTTTTTTCTTAGAAACATATAGAATTCCTCTGTTTCATTGAATGACCATCTTCTTCCATGGAAAAAGATGCTAAACTTAGCTGGGTAGTTCATTCTTGGTTGCAGTCCTTGATCTTTTGCCTTTCGGAATATCAGGTTCCAGGCCCTTCTATCTTTTAATGTGGAGGCAGCCAGATCTTGGGTGACCCTTATTGTGGCACCTTGGTATTTAAATTGTTTTTTTCTAGCTGCTTGCAGGATTTTCTCCTTTGTGTGGTAATTCTGCAGCTTAGCCACAATATTCCGTGGTGTTCTTTTTTTAGGGTCTATTTCAGAAGGAGTTCGATGAATTCTTTCCACATCTACTTTCCCTTCTGTTTCTATTATCTCTGGACAGTTCTCTTTGATAATTTCCTGTAAAATAGAATCTAGGCTCTTTTTTTGGTCATAGTTTTCTGGAAGTCCAATAATCCGCAGATTATCTCTCCTAGATCTATTTTCCAGGTCTATAGATTTTCCCAGTAAGTATTTGACGTTGTTCTCCAGCTTCTCATTTTTTTTGTTTTGTTTGACTGATTCTTGGGTTCTCTGTGAATCATTCATTTCTATTTGTTCCATCCTGACTTTTAAGGAGTTATTTTCTTCTTTCACAGTTTTTAGTTCTTTTTGTAAATGCCCAATTTCGTTTTTAAATGAATTATTTTGCTCTATTGAGTTTTTTTCCATTTCCCTAATTTTTTTTTTTTGAGAATTATTTTCTTTTTCCAATTCAGAAATTCTATTTTCTTGAGACTTTTTTATCTTTTCCAATTCAGAAATCCTACTTTCCTGTGTTTTTTTAACCTTTTCTAATTCACTAATTTTGTTTCCCTGCATCTCCTGTGCATTCTTTATTTTTTCCAACTCCAATTTCAGGACGTTGTTACTCTCTATCATAACTTCTCTTTCTTTTCCCCATTTTTCTTCGATCTCCCTCAATTTCTTAAGAGCTTCTTCTAGGAGAGAGTTATGTGATGGGGGGCAGGAATCGTTCCCCTTTAGGTTGTTATCTGATTCTCTGCTGTCAACTTCCTCGGGGTTGGACACCCGCTCTTTCTCTGTATAGAAGGAATCTATGGTTTTTCTAGCTTTTTTGCTCATACTTAAAAAAAATCTTTTGGGGTCTGTCTCTGGGGTAGGAAATTATTTACTTCTTTACCAGCTTCCTCCCAGACCGGATGGATGCAGCGGCCCCTGCGCAGGAGCTAAGAGAGAGCTCTGGGAGAGAGTTCCCCACCCTCTCCCTGGGAGTGCCTCAGAGGTGATTAGCACTACTGTGCTTCGAGGGCGTAGAATAGTGAAGACAGCAAGAAGCCCAGCCTATGTGTCCGGGTGGGGAGTGGGTGTCTGCAGCAGGTGACGTAAGAAGCCCCTGCGCTCAAACTGGAAGTGTCTGCCAGAAACCGCGGTCCCTAGTTCAAAGGTTCCGCTTCTCTGGGACTTCCTGGAGCTGAGTTCCACTCCCTCCAGCTAAGCCAGGCAGTGTGTGTTGCCTTGGGCCGTATCCACCCACTTGTCAATCTCTTAACTATTCTCAGGAGGTAGCTGAGGCCACACCCCCTGGTGCCTGAGTCACCCCCAGGGTCCGGGGAAAATCTAATCTGAGTTTTAAAATATTTTGGCTTTCTCTTCTGAACTGCTAAATAATTAGCAGAGAAGAGCTAACAGCCTGTGCCAGATTCCTTTACCTCAGTGGCTTCTCTGATCCCAGAGCCCTTCCCAGCGCAATGGGCGCAGTGTGCCCCTACCCCACCGTCTGTGCTGGTCTTTCTTATTCCTCCCCTGAGAACTGACCTTTCCTGTTGAAACTCCAGATTCTCCTCAGCTGGTAAGTCGTGCTTCCAGTCCTTGTGGTATCTATCAGTCCTGAGCTAATTTTGAGACTTAATTTATCTAATTGGTTGTGAGGGAGTGAGGACGTTCACTGAGTCGTGTGTTTCCTCTCCGCCATCTTGGCTCCGCCCGAATTTAGGATTTTTTTAAATAATTTTTTTAATTCAAGATAATCGAAAACCTGCTGCTTTTAGCTATAGCTCAACTTGCCGTTGCAAAGTCACCATTAGGACATAGGTCCAGTCATATTTTTAATGAAAGGTCTTCATTCAGTTCATCCCATTCAATTCCTCCTCTTATTTAATAAACTTTTAATTTTTTTTTAAATTTATGTATTTATTTATTTTTTAACATTTGATCAACTATTCTTGATCCATGTCCTCAGCCATCTTGTCCTCAGACTCCAATCCCCCTGGGTCTGGTTTGTCCTTTTACTCTACTGGGGTCCATCTTCATCCTTTTAATACTCCAAGTCTAACTAAACCTCCCCCTCCAGGAAGAGTTCTATCTTTACCATCCTGGCAGTGCTATCTGTGTTACCCTTGTGATAAGCTTTATCACAAGGGGGAGGCAGACAGGGAGTAGGATGACTCCACTTGAAGCTATCAGCAGGAACCAAAGAACCTGTTTCTATCAGCTCCATCCAGACCAAGACCACTAAGAGATATTAAATCCAGGACCAGGTCTGGAATGGGACTTGGGCCAATTTTCTGATGTCTTTGGTAATTCTTTCACTACCTGTACATCATAATCAACCTTCACATCATAGCAAGTGGATAGATTTAATTTCCCACAATCTCCACCTTCTTCAGTCAACAAGTAGTTGTACTAATCTATGCTTAAGTATTGCCTCTTTATTTGAGTGGCCTGGTCTGCTAACAAATTCAGTACCTTTTCATCTGGTTAGTAATTATTCTGACTATGGCCAAAAGTCTAATGAGCCTATTCCGCATACAAATTGGTGTTCTGTACCCCCAATTCCCTTCTAGGACCATCTATCACCCCAACCATTTGTGTCTCCAGTAATTAGTGTAGGTAACCCTTCCTATTATGAAAGTCAGAAATAGATAGATCACCAATCCAAATACTCATTTGCCCATTTATTTAGTATGTAATGACCTCATATTTTCAGGTATTTGAATTGTGCTGATGACTTCTATCTACCACTTACCATGATTATAGAAATTTCCTATAAAAGTAAAATGCAGGGGCATGATTATAATTAAAAACTAGTCTCTCGGGACTCAGCCTGAGAGCATATGAATGATAGCAAAAAGTATTCTTACCTCAGTTCGACTGTAGGCAATTGTATGTAATAACACTCATAGCCAGAGTCAGGAATAAGCAGGTAGGTTCTTATTCAAAGGAACATTACGGGAAACTGAGTCAGAAAGATCCCACCTTAACTAGAGGCCAATATTGTACTCCCAACTTTGCCCAGATACTAACTTCCACCTAAAACCATTCAAAATCACAATTTTTTGAGTAGCTTGTGGCATATTCCTTTCAGATGGTGGATTACTGACTTGATGACCATTAGACAATCATATCTGAATTCAAAACTCCAAGTAATATCAGCTATGCTCCCAAAAGATTTTATTGCAAATAGCAAATCTCATTAATCAAAGCTTCAGGTAAATTTAGATCTCAAGAATCACCTATCCTAAATTAGTATTGACTGTAAAATTAATAACAGTAAAAGATTCATCCTAGAAAGTTTAGTTTATCTTCATATCTAAGTAGATGATTTTAAATTCAACATTACACAAATCATTTTACTTTAAGATGTTCAATAACCAATTTATAGCCAAACATTCTCAGGTATTTACTATTTTCAAAGGGATAAAAGAATAGACCAGTCTTCTCAGAATCTCCCTAAACAATGAGAACAGCTTTAAAATGACACATAGAATATAAAATATAGTGCCCTTATTTCACACTAAAGAACTCTTATCAAAATTAATAAAAATAATTTCTTCATCCTAACAAATGTTAGTTCAACTTCCTCTAATGATGGAGTCTCTGTAAGCTTCTCTGGAAATATAAATAACAGGTACAACATCAATAGTGTTAAAATTCCTCTAAGCACAATTAATCTCCCTCCCATCAAAACATTCCTAATTGCTTTGGTGCAAAGTTGATTTTAGAGATTATAAATTGTTCTTAATAGTTCTCCACAGGTTCCTCCACAGGTCCTTTAACCCTGGTGTTCTCAGCCTCCAGACTATACTGTCTAAGTCATTTGTAACATCTGGTAAGGTCCTTCCCTCTTTGCTTCTTCCAGGACTTCCAGTACCCAATCTCTTGGAACTGCAAACTCCAAAAGTATTGTGTGGGCCAGCGATCCTTGCTTATTAAGGGCTGAAAGGGTTGAGGACACTGCCAGTATGTAATTCCTTAAAAACTTATCCTTTGTTTCAAAAGAGGGTCCTTCCTTATTTCTTCACAAATAAAGTAAATCAGTGTTGTATGGGGAAAATCACTTCTGGGGATAGTTTTAATTCTTTAACAAAGCAATAGGCAACAATTTGGTCCAAAGCAATTTAATCTCTAACATCAATTTAATAATCCTTTGCTTAGGAATCTGATTCACTCTTTCCATTTTCCCTGATGAAAGCAAATGCTCAGTTATATGGAATTGCCACTCAGTTTGCAATTCCTACCCATTATTTCTTATAAAACCTTAAAAGTAAAGTATGTTCTATTATCACAATCTTTGGTCTCTCCCAATTGTATTTAGGTACAATTTGTTTCAAAGTTATTCTACTAACCCCTTTTAAGGCAGCAGAACTCAGGGGAAACTTCAACCCATCCTATCCTAAATGTAAATGGTTCCCTATAAGCATTAAATATCTCATTTTTCCCACTGCTGTCATTTCAGTAAAACCATCCTTTAATATTCTGGAGTCCTTCAAGAGGGACAACTCCTCATTCCCTTCTTATTTATCTTTAGACATATTGCACACTTTTCAGATACAACTTATTTTGCAATTACATATATTCTTATACACCATTTTTTTTTTTGCTTTTTCTTCTTTGTTAAAGGGAGAAAGCAAGAAAAACCTTAATATCTAAAGAACTTTATATCAAATTTCATAAAATTTATGCCACATATCCAGCAAGGCTGAGAAAATGTTAAAGCACAGCTCATACAATCTTTACAAATTACCCAAAATACAATTTAGAAAGCAACTTGGTCTAATTAGGAGATCCAAACATGTGACCTCTTTAGGAAAACTAAACTTTGTTTTAATATTTAAATTTCTTAACTTAAATCAAATAGAGATGCAAACTTTTAGCAATACTTCGACATTAATGCACATATTTCTAACATCTTATATCAGAATAGTAGAATCAGAATTCACAATTTTAGCATTCAGTAGTTAATAGTAATTACCTCATACAATTTCAGAATCAGAATCCGAGTTCTGCTCGTTTCACTCAGCATCAGTTGATGTAAGTCTCTCCAGGCCTCTCTGTATTCCTCCTGCTGGTCATTTCTTACAGAGCAATAGTATTCCATAACCTTCATATACCATAATTTACCCAACCATTCTCCAACTGATGGACATCCATTCATCTTCCAGCTTCTAGCCACTACAAAAAGGGCTGCCACAAACATTTTGGCACATACAGGTCCCTTTCTATGGGGGAGAGAGTTAAAGAAATTTGAACCGAGCTGTCTGCCTTCAGGTCTGGGGCACAGGGACTAGTCCATCCTTCATGCCAGAAATCCCAGGAGGGTCATGACAAAGGTGTTGGGTCAGCATCGCAAACCCCAGAAGCCAGACATGGTCACCAGTATAGCCTAGCCAGGACAGATTCCACAAGCCTCTCCAAAGGAGAGAAGCATGAAAAATCCCAGAAAGAGCCCCCCTGCCCCGCCTGGCCTTTGCAGTTTTTCTATAATCCTTAGGGTCAGTTCCTCAGGAGGTTTTTAGTCATGTTAATCAAACCTACTTAAAAATACCATAGACTAACTCAAGTTAGCTGATAGACAGTGCCAAGCAACTTAATCATTAGTCTCAAACCCCCCAAAATCTGCTAAAATATTTTAGCAAATTCTATAACTTTATTTCTGCTGACCCAAATTGGCCAGTTGTAGCTCCACAGAAATATGTCAGTTTCTTTTTTTTTTTTTTTTTTTTTCTTTCTGATGTGGCAGTTAAACACTTTCCCTATATCAGAACTAGTCCTTCCTTTCTCTAGCTAAAAGCTATTTGCATAAGCCCAATTACATACAAAACAAGGTCTTTTAAATCCCCCAAAATCATATTTCCTTTGTAATTCAGCTTCCTAAGAGAAATACAGAAGACAAAAACACAGGTTCATACACACACAAATGCAAACTGCTTTTCTAAATTAATTAAATTCTCATTCTTGGTCCTTACTTGGGATGGAGGTAAGGTAGAGAATTCAGGAGCTGCAGCCATAGGAACCAACCTGATTGGATATGGAAGGCTCCCTTTAATTTACTTCTGGGGATCAACAATTTCTCTGAACAAGTGGGGCAAAGCAAAATAAGAGAATCCTTATAGACATGAATCGCTTAGAGTTTCCCAATAAACCTTAACCGCTTAAAGTCTTCCAATCTCAGTCCCAGTCACCCAGGCTGCTAACTTGTCAAAGGGAAAGTCCTCTTATATACTCTAACTGCTTAGAATCTCTCCGGGACCCTCACTAGTTTTTGCCTTACCTAAGTTGTATATAACTTATCTGATTTTAAACATTTCTTAGCTAGCTTATCTCCTGAGTCAAATTAATCCTCTATCTTCTCTAGCCTACTTCCAATTTTGCTTTCTCCAAATGTCTGTCTTTGGGAATTTACCAGATTGAAGAGGGAGCTTCTGAGTTGAATCCAAGGACCAATGGCTAATTTTCCAAAGGGCACCTGCCCATAGATTTGCTTGAGGAAAGACCCCTCATGAAAAGGAAATATCCTTTACAAACCCCCAAAACTGTGTGGGATAGAGACCCTTACTCAAATTAAAACCAGAGCCTCTTAGAGTAAAAAAGCAAAAAAGAATTTCTTATGATTATAAGGCCATTAGAAGTTCTGGTTTCAAATCAAAATTTTCCAGTTACAAACTATGTGATCAAAAGGGAAAAAAAAAAAAAAAAAAAAAAAAAAAAAGGCAGCTAATTTTTCTGAACTTCACTGAGCCTAATAATCTCATATGGTGATTTTGGGGAATTTGGAGTTTGGAATTTAACCAGGGCCAAGCTGATGCAATTCTCTGAGACATCCTTTGTTAGGAGCAAAATGCAACCTGGTAACACAGAGAGTATGTAAGACAGTGACCTTACTCAAATTAAAATCAGAGACTCCCAAGGTAAAAAGCAAAAAAGCATTTATTATGATCTGGGGAGAAAGGGTAACTCCTAACAGACAAGGTGTCAGTAGAGGTGTGCAAAGTGCAAACTGCAGAACACAAGATTATATAGACTGTAACCAGAAGCCCTCACCTTCCCTTGGGACTTTTTCTTCCATTGGCTGTGAAGTTCCCCAGAACTCAGAAACAAAGAATACTAGCCAACAACATACCCTTTACTGTAGCAGGTACTTAAATGCTAATGAAAAGGGACTGGGGGAGAGGAGAAACATGTTTTTGTTTTTGTTTTTGTTTTAATCTAAGATAATGGAAAACCTGCAGCTTTTAGCTATACCTCAACTTGAAATTGCAAAATCTCGTCACAATTACAGCATAGGTCAAGTTCACATTCTTATCAGAAGTCTTCACTCAGTTTATCTTATTCAGAAGCTTATTACTTTGTCCCCATTTTTGTGCTAAAATGTTAGGAATAACATCTGGAATGGCTTTTTAATCCTTAGATATGCTTTTCATTTGATTTGTCCTATAACTCATGATTGGGATCTCCCCAATGGATGTACATTTAAATGAAAAGGTGTTTCAAGACTTTACAACTCATCCTATGTTACCTGGAAAGGACTACTCTTCATTTTCGGCCATCCCTGTAACTTCATAAAGCTAGGGAAAATGGCTTTCAAAAACAGCTGACCCACTCCTCTCTGGAACTTAAGAAATGAAACTTTAGCTGGTTTATGAAACTCAGTTTCCTCTAGTAATCTTTGAGTAGAAAATCATAAACTATATTAATCAGATTTTCATTGGTTTAGTCTCCACTTTGAAGACAAGATCATGCCAAATTTGGATGATGAGAATAACAAGGATTAGAAGACATGTCTCTTCTAAGTAAGAATATTTCAAGGAAACAGTCTTAGAAAAAAGGGTGAATTCAGGGTCAAAAGAGAACTGAATTTGAATTCTAACCACAGCTCTAATTTGTAATATGATCCTCCACAAATCATTTCCCTGAACATTATTTACTTCAACTATAAAATGAGATTAGTATTATATTCATTGTCTATATATAGCCAGTACATAGTAATTTGCATGTTATCTCCATTAGATTAGGAATCAATTTCTTTTGTCTTTTTCTTTGTATCACTAGCCCTCAGTATAGCACCTGGAATATAGTAGGTGCTTAATAAATGTTTGTTGGCTGTCTTACTGTGGGAAGTCTATTGTAAGCCTTAAAGTCAGAGAGTAGTGAGAAACTAATTTTGATGGGATATAAAATAAGATATAAGCCTAGCCATTCTACTAGTGCCTTCAAAAGTGTGAGATAATAACCTTCATCCATGTAGAGCAGGGGATACAAAGAGGTGGACTGTACTCAAAACAAATGGAGGTTAATCACAGTTACAATGCAATCAAAGGATAGACATAAAAAAAAGGAAAAATGACTTTTAACAAGAATCAGTCCATTACTATTTCTTCCACTTAGCTTTCTGATCCAGATCTGATCTCCTCATTATCAATCTGTGCTGCTATATTTGGTCCTCTCTTTTATTTCTGTTCCCTAGACTTTGGAACTCTGAAAAATCCTTGTTTCAAACCCAGACTATTCTTCAGTTTATGATCATGTGGATATAAATTTGGATTCTGAAGCTCTTTAGGTTTAGAAAGTGAGAGGAAAGTCTAAAGGGAAACTCTGCTCATTATACAGATGAGAAAACTAAGTGTCAGAGAGAAATTGCTACTCAAGTATGTATAGCTATTTAAAAGCAGAGCTAAGATTAGTTCCTCAATTTCTAGTTCAAAGTGTTTGAAAAGCCCATCTTACTTCTCAAATTATATAGGGAGAAAGTATGTTTCTTAAGGAAGGAAAAAAAAAAAAGAAAGGACTTTTTCCTAAGCAAAGAATTCCCAATTATCACACATTAGAAGTAATTTATTGAGCAGTTCTTCCCTTCCTTTGCAATGGCATTTTCAAATACTGCCCTGGATCAGGAAGATAGTGGGAGAAAGAGAATTATTGTTGATTAAATTTACCAATGAGATTCTTGACCCATAATGTGTAAAATATGTCTATCTGAAAAGCAAATAATAAGCTATTTAATATAAAATATCTTTAGATCAGTAATGACAGTTTTGATATTTCCAACTAAATTTACTGAGAGGGAGATAGTCACAAGTTTCTTTAAATAAGCCACATGCTGATTGGCTGGCATGCAAATAGGAATCAGAAGATCTTTGCTTTTTCTTCAGTTCTGCTGTTAACTAGCTATGCAGCTAGGACATTTAATCTATCTAATGGGACCTTTGGTAATTATATCCCCCTCCAAAACAAAACAAGGATTTTATAACTTGAACTCCTTACCTATAAGGGTTGTTATAATAATTAAATTGGATAGTGTATGTGTGTGTGTGTGTGTAACTATAAAACACCAAGGACATGTTTCTTTTTAAAAATTTTAGTAGTAACATTTAAAGACTTAAAGGGCAGAACCATGATTTCACTGGTGTATACATCCCAATTTAATATTTGACCACATCAGTGCTTTATTCAATAAACTTCAATTGTTCTTTATGAATTGTTATATTAAACACAAGGTCCTATTTTTACCATTATTTGGATTCTAAAACAACAAGAGGCTTACCTAGACTCTTAGAAAAAGTAATTATCAAAGACAAAATTTAAACCTGGTTCTTCCTTACTATGCAATGAGTGCTTTATCTATTATGGCACATTAACTTTTCATAATGTATCATTTAAAAAAAAAAGTCTTTTTCTTTTATGACATAATCTTCATTAAGTTATACTAAATCTCTACAGTGGTTAAATTCTTTGAATTTCTCAAAACCATTTATTTAATAATTTGTATTATATTGAAAATATCTATGATAAAACTTAATGGTCTATAGTTACAAATAGCACTAGTATTTTTTCCTCTGAAACTTAAGATAGTCATCCTTCTGTAGTCCCTTGTAAGCTCTCTTATTTTCTAAGATCAGGGTACTTAGATTCAAATTCCAGTTCAACAATTCACTTAGACAAATAACTTAATTCTTCCTAGCTTAGATTTCCTAATCTATAAAATGAAAATATATCTTTTGGAGATCATTGAATGATGTTATCAGTTATTCCAATCCTATTTAAAGTAAGCAAAGACTCTAGGGAATGAGACTTTTTTTTAAATAATATATCTCAATATAATCAATCAATCAGAAGTATGAGCAATATGTGAATAAATCCTGCAATGAATTAGTGGAAATGTATTTAATATGAGTACATAAGAAAGTCTGTTCAGATTGACTGAGAAATTTGGTTGTGATCTGCTACTTTTAATAAAATAACAAAACAGTTAAAAACCCAAAATGTTTATGTGAGGAGAAAAAAAAAGTCCAGACTTTAAAAAATAATTGGTTATTAGAACTATGTCCAAACTGTGTATCAACTATCAAACTGTGCATACCCTTTGATTTAGCAGTGTTTCTACTGGATCTGTATCCCAAAGAGATCATAAAAAAGGGGAAAAGACCCATATGTGCAAGAATGTTTATATAAGTCCTTTTTGTAGTGGTAAAGAACTGGAAATTGAGTGGATGCCCCTCAGTTGAAGAATGGCTGAATAAGTTTTGGTGTGTAAATGTTATGGAATATTATTGTTCTTTAAGAAATGATCAGCAGGATGATTTCAGAGAGGGCTGGAGACACTTAGAGGAACTGATGCTAAGTGAAGTGAACAGACCCAAGAGAACACTGTATGCAGCAGCAAGATGATGTGATGATTAAACTGTGATGCATTTGGCTCTTTTCAACAATTAAGTGATTCAGGTCAGTTCCAATAGACTTGTGATGGAGAGAGATCCAGAGAGAGGACTATGGGAACTAAATGTGAATCACAACATATAGTTTTCACCATTTTTGTTGTTGTTTGTTTGCTTGTTTGTTTGATTTTCCCTTTTGATTTGATTTTTCTTGGGCAGCATTTTAAAAATGGAAGTGTTTAGAAGAATTGCACATGTTTAAGCTATATTGGATAATTGCTATCTAAAGGAGCGAGGTGATGGGGAAGGGAAAAAATTGGAACACCAGGCTTTGAAAGGGTGAATGTTAAAAACTATCTTTGCATGCATTCTGAAAAAATAAAAAGCTATTATTATTTTAGAAAAAATACTAATCATGTTCCTGAAAAGAAAAAGAAGAAGAAGAAAAAAAAAAAAGAATTGGTTAGGAGGATAAGATTAAATATCTTCATCTTAGACATTCAGTATCAAATCACCCTTTTCCCCCACAGACGAGGAGTTATGCAATTTCAGAAGATGAAAGAATACAGGCTTTCCCTAGTCATCCAAGCAATATTCCTGAAATAGAAAAAGCTGGCAATTGTATCTTCATCTTGAATCAAAGCTATATTGGACAATATGAATAAATGTAAAATCAAGATTCTTACCATTATCCCATTTAGAAAAAATACCCTGTGCCTAAGGAGAACATTTTGAAGACTCCAGCAAAAAGGACTTTCAGCTCCTGTGAGTTATTCTTTGTATTATTCTCTCTAATCTTGAACCTCCTTTCCCTAGGGTCCTATATGTACTAACGGGGAAGTTCATTACAGCTATTTGGTGGTATGCTTTGTAACAATTATAGCACTCTAGTAAATACTTATTTCTAAAAGCCAATTCAATCTGATGATTGACTAATTGACGTAAACTGATAATGGAGAAACACTCTGGTGGGAGGCTTATGATTTATATTATTAGAAAAATGCCACCCTTATGCCCCACAGTAAATATTTAAATCCTGAGAGGACCCAGTATCAACCCTCTGAGAAATTATTAATAAAATTGAAAGTCAAAGAAATAATCTTAGGTCATTGCTTATTCTTGAACTTTTAAATTTAAGGCTCAACAGTAGATCAACAGAGACATTATATGTAACAAACTTTGTTTATTGTAAAGATCAATGTAATTAATTAAATTTAATAGAAAACATTAATATGTGCATAGAAATGTTTCATGGATATATTTCCATTTGCTGTCATTGATAAATACATGAAGTTAGCTATAAATATAAAAGGCATTATTTGGGAATAAATGAAAGGCAGGCAGGAAGGAAAGATAGGAAGTAGGCCGTGTGGAAGGCAGGAAAGAAGGAAGAAAGAAAAATGAAAGGAGGAATACCCTTCCCATGCTTAATGGCTTACTATATTATTTCATTTACACACACATTCATGCACGTACATATACATACATACATACAAATAATAATCCAAAAACCCCATACTTCCTTGTGAATGCTTCCTCCACTGAAACAGAATAACATATTTCTCCTTTAGTAGATAATTTTAGCAATTGTTATGGTCAAGTGAATTTATTCCCTTGTGGTCAACACTTTGTTAGTGACCCTTCTGTTAGTAAGGCTGGTCCTTAGATAGTAGTCATTGATCTCTGGATTCCATTGAGTCTTTCTCAGCTTGGCAAAACCTGCCTGATTTTATTCTGTTTTGGCACAGATTACAAGAAGCCAGGGCTACCTTCATACATTATAAGAGAGGATTAGAGTAAAGCATTAGTGAAAGAATATTACGGTATACAAATCTACCTTTATGCCTGTGACCATACATGTGTACACACATATATACATCTTTAGATATCCATTGAACTGTTATTACTATCTAAAATGATGGCTGCTAGAGGAATGTTTGGTAAACTAATTCATGATGGAGGTATATCGGAGTCAAGTTGGTTAAAAAAGGTGTGTCTATATTTCTCTGTATGTAAGTATATAAAATTTTCTGTATATATTCAATGTTAGTTCAAGTTCTGTCATTTGCTTCCTTTATCCCATTCAGAAATCATCCTGAATCAAGATTTAATTTAAATTTAACTTCAACTTTTGATTGGTTATAAAACCTACATGTTTTTACAGAATTGGTGAAGAAGCTCATTTTTACCTCTAGCAATAACCAAAGAAAATGTTCTACCTCTGGAAGGGATACTTACCTCAGGATATTGACAACCTTTTTGTCCTTTGTGAGAAAATGTTTCCTCTCTCAAATTATTGACGCTGAACCAGTAAATGTGTCCCCTTCAGGAGCCATATACTGTAAATAACTCCCTCTTAAAGAGGGAAGCTTATTGGATTTTGACACCTGACAGCATGAGACCTTTTTAAAAACATAGTGAGGTTCAGTTTCCTCCTGCTTTTAAAAAGCCAAGTCAAGATTTTCCCTACTTTGAGGTGTGTGGTACGGAAATGGTGAGGGAACACCATTTAATAAAAAAAGCTGGAGAGAGCTCTAGAGAAAAGCAAAGTTTATTGTACCTTCTCAGGAGAAGGGCGTCTCACCCTTGGAGTAGACAATGGAAGAGAGGATGCGTCTCCTGTGGGCAGGACAGCACCTCTAATCCCTAATGCAACACGCCCCCTCCCACCACTGACCCTCATCCTCATTGGCTGAGAGTCTTACATTCTAAACGAGAGATCTACCCATGAAATTGAACTTGACCAATAAGTACATAGTTGCCCATATTTGGATGAAATAGGGAGATGATATCATAGGAGGGGAAGGCAATGCCCTTTGCTCAAACTTCAGAGTCCTTCAGGCCTACTGGAACTCTGAAGTAGATGAAGCCTTACTCGATTTTCGCAACTGTCTTGAGAGATCTCACCTCATCTCATTCAGAGGTAATTCAGTAGTGGAGATAGCTTCATCCTTAGACTATTCAATTCTGTATTTAATATAACAGATAATTAAAACAGAACAAAAGCTACCATTAGACCTCTCTTTCTAAATGCTATCTATCTTCAGTAGGATTGACACATGGAGCCACAGAAGAAAATGTTTGAATTAAATTTTTTGAATTAAATTTGAATTGAATTGAATTAAATTAAAAATTAAAAATACTCATTCAGAGTGATTCCAGCTTCAGTGTTTTCAGAGGCAAAGAAACTTTTTTCCCTTTCCCCTCTTTTCTTTTTTCCTCTTCCCTTTTCTTTTCTCTTTCCCTTTCCTTTTCTCTTTCCCTTTCCTTCCCTCCTCCTTTCTCTTTCTTCTTCCCTTCTCTTCCCTTTCCCTTCCCCCTTCCTTTTCCTTCTCCCTTCCTTTTCCCTCTCCCTTCCTTTTTCCTTTCTCTTCCTTTCCCTTCCCTTCCCATCTCCTCTTATCCCTTCCCATTCCTTCCCATCCCTTGCCCTCTATGTCTCCTTTCCACAATAACTTTAGGAACTTATCAAATACATCAATCATTGTCATCAATATATCCCTTTATGGGAGGTAATTATAGAAGGAAGATTAATTTGGATTCCTAGAAACTTGGGTATGAATACTTGCCCTATCATATACTACCTTTTGACTTCAAGCAAGATTCAGTTCCTTATCTGACAAATTAGATCCTTGGATTTCATAATGAAACATAAAAGTAGAACATTAGCAGAGATCAAACTTCAAGTTCTGTAAAACTATGATTACCATTGAGGCATTTTGGTCGCACATTGAATTTGACATCAGAAAAATCTGAAATCAAATACAATCTCAGACAATTACTAGCTCTGTAACTTTGACAAGTTAATTAACTTCTATTTGATTGAGGTACCTCATCTATAAAATAGGGGATATTAATAGAACTTACCTCCTATAGTTGTTGTGAGGAATAAATTAGATAATATTTGTAAAGTACTTTGAAAATTTGAATATGCTAAATAATCTTATTATAATTTTTTTTCATTGTGATCCTCCTGAACAGAAAAAAGTAATTTTCCTTAAGAACTCATAGACAAGTAGTGGTAGAAGCTGAATTATTTAGTGTTAGAAACAGAATTATTACTCTGGACTACCTTATAGATGCACATGAATGTGTGTATATGTGTGTGAGTGTGTGTGTGTGTGTTAATGAGTTCAGAATTTTTTTTAAATGCTACAAAAATGTTTAGTCAAAAGCACCAAACAAATCTTAATGATTATCTCCTTGAATTTTTCATTAACTGAAAAACTAATAGCACCAATACTAGGGGTACTAAGAAAAGCTAGATCATCTCTGCCAACTCTAAAATCATAGAGGAGAATTCTGACATTCTTTCCAAATAAAAGTGCAACAAATATAATTGTCACTTTTAAATAAGGTATGCATTTTGTCTTTTGCAAACTTTTGATCTTTAGTCAGAAAGATAGGGTGAGTATATACAGCTGTGTTCTATGTTGTCCCAACATAGTCATAGCTTCCAGAATCCTTACAGGAACTGAAGAGAGAATCAATATTCTTTCCATAATACCACTTGTTACAGAATATTGGGAATTCCCACAACACCAGACTGCCTTTTTATGTGAAGCACACTTTTAAATGATCACCTTTTAACATGAAGATGCTAATCTGTAATCCTAAGACTTCCTCAAACACTGGAATCTTCTAATTTAAATTTTTTTGGAAATATGTATTATATGACATTGAAAAGTTAACTGGAGCCCTGATGGAAAAAAGGGGAAGTAATTTAAAAAATGTTTCAGGCAAAAAGATTATCTATACATTTAGCAGTAAAAGTTTGAGAAAAAGGAAAAAAAAAAGGTCAGAGTCAAAGAAGGTACAATCTTCCCTGCCCCCCATAAAGAAATAACATAAACATAGCAACAGCTATACAGAGATAAGCCAAAATACTTGATTTAGTACAATGTGGGTATGTGCAGGATTGGAGACTGACATTCAGAGAAAATAGGACATGATAAAGGACGTCAACAGTAGACAGATGGAAGCAAAGATTGGAGGAAAACAAATAAAATTAATAAGACTTAAAGGGGAAGAGGGAAAAGGCAAGAGAAAATAGAAGTTTAAAACTTTCAAAGTAATTGTCTGAGGGAAGGAGAAGGCATCCCAGTAACATTTTAGAAATATCTCTCATTCCTATTGCTTAAAATTGAGGCAGAGTCCAATTTAGCAGCTTGTCATATTCACAATCACAAAGAATAGGGGGGCAGGAAGTGAAAACAATGACTAAGATGGTGACCAAGCAGTCAAGGTAGATGTGCTGTATACCACACAGTAGAGAAGAAGCCAGTAAACTGCCTATATTACCTAATTAAAAATTAGTGAGAAAATAATTAGATGAGATAAAATGGAACTACTTGTGCATTCAGAAGAGTTTGCATTAGCAAACAGTAGAATCTCTTCTTCATGTCAGAGAGAAACAGGACAGAATGATGGATGGAATCTCACTGATGTGAGATGAAGAGAAGTGGAGAATAGGTTGTGAAAGGCCATTTTTCCAATAAAATATGGGATAACACTCTCAGGTGATTCCCTTGACACAGGCAAGAAGGAAACATGGGAGTTTTGGGGAAGAATAAAAAAATATATAGAAAGCTATTCATTCAGAGAAACAGAATATACAATGAAAACAGTTTTGGAGATGTGAAGACATTAATTTCTTAATGTATTTTCATTACTTTATATTAGTCCAAGTCACCTTTTTCATAGTTGTTATGATTAGAATATAGATGACTATTTCCCAAGCATAAATTTGTAATCTGGAGTTCAATCATTTCAATGAACATATAAAGATTAGAAATACTCTGTAAATGGCTCAGGACACACAAGTAGAGGTCTACATAGGCATGGAGTCCTTAGGGATTTGGTTTGAATTCTACCTCTACAAAGCTAGCAGTATGATCATGGGCAAAACACTTACCTTAGCTTCAGGTTCCTCATCAATCTCTACTGTACAAGGGACTTGATAAAAACTGACTACTAATTGATTGCTTGACCTCGTATACCAGTGTTTAGTCCATTAAAACTGTAGCGAGCTGTCGTCTCCAGAAGCTGCTGGATCGCTCTCTGGGAAGAGATCTGCTGTGTCTTCTACTCAAATCTCTCCGACAGATTCTTCTTCCTGTAGAGAACCGTTGTCTCCAGGCAGTTGCTGTTAACTCTTGTCCTTAGAAGTGACTTCCCTTCCTGCAGAGAGCCCCGTCAGGCCTGATGTAATGCAGAGAGTCTTTTCTTGAATCCTGTCTCTGAATCTCCTCCAGCTCTTGTCCTTCTCCAGGCCGATCTGCTCTCTGCGCCCAGTGCTGTCTCTTTTTATCCTCCCAGAGAATGGGCGTGGGATAATGCAAGGGCTTCTGGTAAGAACCACCCCAGCCAATGAGCTTGTCCCCTCTATCTAGTCAACCTGAGTTCTCACCTTGTAATTGTCCAGAAAACCTCAGTTCTCACTTAGTAATCTTAACAAAAACAAATTTGCAAACATTAAATTTAAATATAAATGTATATTAAATGTATATTAAATGTATATAAATGTATATTATTATTAGCCAGTAGCAGGGAAGAGATTTGAACTTGGGCTTTATAAATCCTGATTTAGGAAATTTTTCAATATACCTTGGGTAGGGATTGAGCATGGACCAAAGAAAAAATTTTGCCTACTAATCCATTCTATCTAGAGCTTCAAAAATCACTTTTTTCTTTCCTTTGTGTTCCTACATACTTTCAAAAAATAAAAATCAACAGGAATTCCAATGAGAACAGTATCTCTAATTGGGCTTCATCCTTCTTAATTCAAATATATTTTCTAACAGCCAACATTAACTTATTTCTTTATCATTATATGATTTCATTGATGAGGAAGTGAGAGGATAGCTTACAGACCTAGAAGTGGAGTTTTCTTTGAGAAACTGAGACTTTGAGAAAAGGAACACAAGAGAACGAAACAGTAGCATCAACATCATTTTAGTCTATTTGAATTACATTGATTAGGAAGAAAAAAAGAAAGTGAAACACACAGAGACACATAGATATACATCACTTTAAAGAGATCTAAGCAGATGATCAGATATCACAAAAACCTAAAATGTCCCAATCTCCATACTCAGCTTATCTGTTTCCTTCTTCTGTCACAAATTTAATCCAGACTGAAGGAAGAACCCAAAGTACTAGGTTTATATTTCCTTCAAAATGAGCTCATATGGCATTTGAGGGGAATATAAAATTATAAGGTACTTCATTTTGTAAGGGGCCAGGTTTTGTCATCTAGCATACTTCAGGATTCTAGTTCAAGAATGCAACATATATTCCTGCATCTTACATATTAGAAAACAATGCTAGAAGACATCTTTAAATTTAATATTAGAATGGGTGAATATATATATATACATATATATATGTATATATATATATATATATATATATATATGTATATGCACATGTGAGTATGTACAAATATAACCACATATATAATATTAGGAATAATATGTGTATATGTGTGTGTTTATAATTTCAAAGAAGAAATATGTGGATATATATAAGTGTTTATGGTTGTGTTATTGTTTGTCCTTCATTTTTGTAGAGAACTAGTGACTTCTAGGGGTGATATGCTGATTTATATGTGAAGTGGATTTACTTGAGACAGTGTTTGCCCAATCATCAGCCTTACTCTTTTCCCCAGAATCAATGAAGCCTAGTGAGAAGGCAAAAGCCTGATGATGAACCAGGATGTGGTGGATGACCTTGCTGTCTTTAATGTCTGATCAGGGCCAAAATACTCCAAAAGTAGCTGCTTCAGCCATCATTATCATTGGAACAAATACTTCTGATCCATCAGTTCCACTGGGGTAAGTCTTCACATGCTTGGGGTAGAAACTCCACTAACTCATTGACAGATGTGAGGCTTGTCAACCGCCCTCAACCTAATTTAGCCCTTCTGCCAAGATGGTTTCCTGGAGTGTGGCTACTGGGAATGTTACATATGCACAACTACGTATGTATGTATTTATATCCCATATATATACGTATGATATATATATATATGTGTGAATATGTATATATAAATTATATAAAATTTATATATATATATATATATATATATATATATGTATGTATATCTATCTGTCTATCTATCCCTCTAACATCTATATTTACACAAAATCATAAAATTGAGTGAGAGGCCTAATGAACATATATATGTTCTCTAATCTCCTATAACCATTACAACTTATCAAGTATCAACAAACAATGGTTCTATTAAACAACTATAAAAATAAACAGCAATATATTATTCGCTCTTTTTGATGGTCTTTCCTTTTCTTGTTGATGTCTCCCCACTTCAGTCTCCAATATCAAGGTTGAATACTTAGTTGGCTTTGATTAATTACAGGTTTGAAAAATTGTGTTTTTGAAAAAATTTAGGGTTTGAAAAATTGACTTGAATGTCTCTGCAAAGAGGCATCAGCTCAGAAATGTTTACCTGATCATCTCAGTGTTTCCTTCTCTGAATCTGTAGTCTCCTTAGTAGAAGAAACCTCACTTTTCTATCTGTAGACCATTCAGGTCAGTAAAACAGCTTCCCTTCCTCAGGTTCCAGTCAATTATGTTGCTGGCTTCAGCTTCCTATAGCCACCAACCAATGCTCAAGAGTTCTATTTTGCTCTTGGTAATGGCCACAGATTTATCTTCCCAAACTCAGGGAAAGTATTCTATCTTGTCATTTCTTAGCCTTCCATCCCAAAATAGCTGCACCTGACTGGGAAGCACAAAGGAATTAAAAAAAAAAAAAGCTATTCAAATGAAATGATTAATATATCATCGAGAGGAATATAGTGATCATTTAATTCACCCTTCTTATTTACCATCTTGTGTAATTGTATACTATAAATACCAATACTATGTACTAGTCAAATAATTAATTGAATTTATATATTGATAGAGAACTTGTGATATCAGTATTATAGGACAGGATTTCCCATTCACAACTCCTTTTTGCTAAGAAATTTTTACATGACCATGATTATATAGGTATATAAATAGGTATACAAACCAAACATCTATCATAATTTTGTGACTCCCCATTAAGTTATGAGATCCCATATGGTGTCAGAAACTATAGTTTAAAAAGCTGAGTTAAAGAGTATTCTGTCCAGGGGAAAAAGCCCTATTAATAAAGACAGTAAACCATCTGACTAAGATAGATTTTACAGATTTGATTTAGATAGTAAGAGGTTAAGTAGATGAGTCCAGGGTCCTAGAGTTAAAAATTTTCAGAATTTTAGATTTGAATCTAAGTGGATTGCTATTACTTGTCATAAACTCCAAAGGATCTAAGATCTTTTTAATATAGGTTATCACCTTAAATAAAGTAGATAATAATTCATTTATTCATTCCTACAAATTTGTGTCATCTCATAATTTTTGTGCAGGTTTGTAACAGAATAAGTTGAAGACTTTCTTCAAATACACATCACAGTTTGTGGATTCCAATGAAGCATCTCTATCTTTCTTTGTCTTTATCCCTCTGTTCATTTTTGCCTTTTTTTTGTTTTTCTCTGTCATCTGAATCTGTCTTTGTGTGCCTTTTTCTTCTCTCTCTGTCTCTGGCTCTATTTCTCTTTCGTGCAGATATATAAACTCCTTTTTTTTCCTCTCTTTCCATTTCATTTTCTCCTTCCATATGATCAGTTCAGCTTTCCAGTTATGCATTTCCTTAATTAATTTCTTCATTTGTAATGTGTAATTATGTTCATTCTCTTTATCAACATCTTTCTTTGAGTAATCATCAATTTTATTGCAGGGGTAATGGAGAGCGAGAGAGCGAGAGAGTGAGAGCGAGAGCGAGAGAGAGAGAGAGAGAGAGAGAGAGAGAGAGAGAGAGAGAAGAGAGAGAGAGAGAGAAAGAGAGAGAGAGAGAGAGAGAGAGAGAGAGAGAGAGAGAGAGAGAGAGAGAGAGAGAATGGTCCTTCTGACCAGTTGCTGGAGTCCCTGACATTCTCCTGGCTGAGAACTCTCAAATTCCCCATCACAGAGGCACATGCATGCCCCAAGTTTACTGCTGGCTTGACCTTTTTATTGTGTGGTGCTCTATACTTTACTCTCTTCCCAGTGAGACAGGCCTTTTCTGTCATGTTCTTAGTTTTTCTTGGGCTGAAAAATCATTTTACTCTGATCTTTCATGGTTGTGATGCTCTATAATTCTTTTGATGGTTTCATTTTATAATTTTTTGGAGGAGAAATTGGGAAAGTTCAAGTGAGTCCCTGCCTTTACTCTGCCAAATGGGCCCACACCACAGGACCTTTGATTACCTCGTATCCAATAACATCATTTTGAAAATTATGGACCAAATCTTATAAGATACCATTTATTGGAAAAAATTCAAAGTACTATAAAGAAATTATAATTGACTTAATGACAAGATTAAGATGGCATGGATTAATGATAGCCTCTGTTAAACCAAAGGTCTGGAGGATTTAATGAATGAGAAGCTCACTGTGGATCAATAAACTGTACGTGATTCAATCCAAAAAACATTATTAGGTACTCACTATATGAGAAATTTTTATTATCCCTAGAATAAAATAAAAACTGCAAATCACAGAATTTGAGAATTGGTGGAGACTTCATAATCCTCTCTTATAACCTATAAATGAAATGAATTTACAACATGATATATCCCTTATAAAGACTGATTATCCAGCCTTCACTTGAAAATATCCAATAGGGAACCACCTATCATTCAAATTTTTGATTTCTCTAATTGCTAGAAAGTATGTGGCCCTTTTTTGTCAGGAAATCTAATTATTAAAAAATCTAAATTTATCCCCCCCATTTCTGTTTAAATTTACCCCAATTCTATGCATTTCTGCTGCTTGGAGACAGATTAAAATAAAGTCCAATTTCTTTTTATATGTTCTTCCTTCAAACAATTTCTTTTTTTTTCCTTCAAATAATTTAAGACAACTATCATGTCTTCCTGAAGCTAAATATGCCAAGTTCTTTTTAGCATTACTCATGTGACAAAGACTCAGGGCTTTACACCACCCTTATTGCTCTCTTCTGAACATTCCCTATCTGTCAACATTTGTCTTAAACTGTATTTTTCAGAATTGAATACAGGACTCTGGATTAATTCTCACCAGAAGAGGCTACAGTGGAATTATTAACTTTCTAATCACCAAAGCTATGGCCCTCTTAAAGATTCCTAATGAACCTTTCATTTTAAAAGGATGAAAGAGAAAACATGAAGTACCTAAAAATAACCACAGATTAGTCATCAAAAACTCTAAATTAACTGTCACCCAAAAGTTGTATTATAAATGATATCTTCGAGAACCCTGCATCCCCCTCTCACAAGTGGAAGTACCAAATAGAGGGGAAGTACCAAATATACCTAGACTATTCTGAGAATCAATGGTATTGACCTCTTATCTAGTTTTAGACAAAAGCCAGCTCCACATGTATGCATATTACAGACTCATCCATCATGTGAATTAGAAGGGACCTTATGAACTATCTGATCCTGATACTGCTCCTTTCTTCCACATACAACATGAGAGGGCTTTACCTTAAAGAAGAAAAACTGTTTCCACAATATAATTGGCCCATATGATTTACCCCAGTTTCCCTTAAATAGTTTCTTACTCATCCAAGGGCTTGATGAGTGTCAGCAAAAAGGAATCACAGCTTGCCAGACTTGGTGGAGTCCTTAAACCTTTTTAATTAACTCCTCCTTTCCTAGATGACCAAACCAATTTTCCATTGGAGCTGAGGAAATCATGAAGACAAATAAACTAGATGTCACTGTGTGCTAGTTGTATATGCTTGCTGTGCTAGGCCAAAATACCTCTTTGTTTGAAATCTTCAATTACTTAAAATATACTCTTAAGAGTTTGAAACATGAGGCCATTACTGAAATGAATAAGAACTTAATCTAGGGTATATAAACTTATTTTCTTAAAAAAATGTCAAGACATGGATTCTTTTCACTACCCTAAAATAACTCCTCTGAACTTTCTCTACATTATCAATGCCATAGCATCATAACATGTCACATCACATCATACAAATCATATCACAGAATAGAATAGTATAACAATATAATTTGAATTTATGTAACAAAAAACTTAAATCTGTTGTGTTCAATCTACAAATGAAGAAACTAAGATAAGATGATATGGTATAAAATGTAATATTAATTTGGAATTAAGAAAAAGGGAATTTGAATTCTTGCTAGGTGGATCATCATGGTTCATTCGAATAACTTGTCTAAGTCTTAGTTTCTACATATGTAAAATTAGGATAACATTTATAATCCCTCCCTTGAAAAATTATGTTAAGGAAATTATTTTCTAAATCTTAACAGTCCTATTGTGATGTGAACTGTTATTATTAAGACTCAAGAAAGGTTAAACAATTTATCTAAAGTTCCATAGAAATAGTGTTGTCTCTTAATTGGGTTTTCTGATTCCCAATGTCTGATCTGTCAAATTGTCATGTGATAATTTTAATTTTTTCAGTTGCATGTCCAATTCATCCATCTTTTTTTCTATTTATGTTGATATAAAAATTAAAAAAAAAATTCTCCCAAGTACTGCTTTTATTGAATCCTATAAATTTTAGCTTATTGGATCATTTTTGTCATTTGAAAAATTAAATTATTGATTGTTTTTGTTTTGTTCCTTGACTCATTTATTTTTTAATATAAGATTAATTTTCAGTTAATTTTAATATATCTTTCCACCACCCTTTGTGAAATATAATTTTATATTACATTATGATCAGAAGTACATTTAACATTTTTGCTTTTCTCCATTAATTTGAGGGTGTTTTGCTCTATAACATTATAAAATTTTGGATAGGTGTCATGTGCTTCTGAGAAAAAAATCCCATCCTTTCTCTTCCCACTCAATTTTCTCCAAAAAGTCTGTTATATTCAAGTTTTCTGATATTCTCTTCACCTCCTTAGTTTCCTTCTTGTTTATTTTATTTATTTATTTTTTGGTTGGATTTATCAAGCTCTGAAAGGAGCTCTATTATATAACTTCTCCTTTAAGAATGTGGGCACTGGTATTGCTACTGGGTTTGTATTCCAGAGATCTTAAAGAAGTATAAGGGACCTGTATGTGCAAGAAAGTTTGTGGCAGCCTCTTTGTAGTGACCAGAAACTGGAAACTTGAGTGGATGCCCATCAGTTGGAGAATGGCTGAATAAATTGTGGTATATGAATATTATGGAATATTATTGTTCTGTAAGAAATGACCAACAGGATGATTTCAGAAAGGCCTGGAGAGGCTTACATGAACTGATGCTGAGTGAAATGAGCAGGATCAAGAGATCGCTGTATACTTCAACAACAATACTGTATGATGATCAATTCTGATGGATGAGGCCCTCTCCAACAATGAGATGAACCAAATTAGTTCCAAAGGAGCAGTAATGAACAGAACCAGCTACACCCAGCGAAAGAACTCTAGGAGATGATTATTAAATACTACATAGAATTTCCAATCCCTCTATTTTTTTCCTTCTGCATTTTTGACTTCCTTCACAGGCTAATTGTACACTATTTCAAAGTCCAGTCCTTTTTGTACAGCAAAACAACTGTTTGGACATGTATACATATATTGTATTTAATTTATACTCTAACGTATTGAACATGTATTGGTCAACCTGCCATCTGGGGGATGGGGAAGGAGGGGAAAAATTAGAACAAAAGGTTTGGCAATTGTCAATGTTGTAAAATTACCCATGCATATATTTGGTAAATAAAAACTATTAAAATATTAAAATAAAGAATGTGGGTGCTGTATCACTTAATGCATACATATTTCATTTGTGATGCCTTTCTGGCAAGATGCAGTTTCCTTCCTCACTTCTTTTAATTAAACCTGTTTTTGCTTTTACTTTATCTGAAATCAGGATTGCTACCCCTACTTTTAAATTCATTTATTTATTTTGCTTTAGCTAAAGCATAAGAGATCCTGCTCCAAGCCATTATTTCTCCTGGGGTGGAGGGGGGACTGGTTCAGGCTTCTTGTGCCAGCAGCTACAGTCCCTGGATGTTTGCCTAGTGCTGTACTGATTTTACTATAGGGCCCACAGGGGATCTTCACATTTCATGCTGTACTGGGGAGAGGGTGGCAGGTGTTGCTGGAGGACTTAGGGTCTACTACCCTTGACAATGGCTATCAAGCACCATTGACAGATGGTTTCTGGTGTTGCTAAGGTCAGTTTCTGCATTTCCCCAGGGATTCACTGAAGCACATGGTGATCTTGCTATTGGCAACTGGTCCAGGGATAAGCTGAAGCATCAATGGACTTCTTTTCCTTTCATTAAGATTGAATTTGGCCCTTTGCAACTTCCTTCTATCCATAGTTTTCCTTTCTAGGATTAAATCAAACATATGTCTAATGCTTCTTTCATATGACAGCACTTGAAATACTTGAAGACAGCTGCCATATCTATCCCTAACTCTGCTCTTCTCCATGACAAAAAACAAGCAAACAACAATCTAATTCTTTCAACTACTCATTCAATGACACACAATTTTCAGTGCCTTAATCAAATTGGCTCCCATATTAAAATTTTTTCTAGAACATTCAGCAGTCTTCTAGACATGATAAGTAGATCTGAACATGGTATTCCAAATGTACTTAGAACCAGGTAGGATATAATGATTCTCTTGGTTCCCTTCAGCTGAAAATTATTAATTCTATAACAATTTCATTTTTACTTTTTTAGATCACATACTACCTTGTTTATGAGCATTTTGATATATTTTGAGCATGCCTGATATATATCTTTTAGACTGCCCTAACATTTCATCCTGTGTAAAAGAAAGCTATTAATTCCCTCTGCACCTATATTGGGAGAATAAAATGTGTGAAAGTGTGTGAAAGTTTTATCACTATTAATTTCTTTTAAAGTGTAAAATTCATTTTTTTTCCTCTGTCTTCCTCCCCTCTGGGTACATTTCAGGGCTCTCATGTGGGCTAGTCTAGTAACTCAAGTCACCATTTGTAGCTGGGCATCATTGAGTACCACACTTGAGTTTCTCTATCATTCCAAATTACATTCTAATTGTCATACAGATCAAATAATGAAAACATCACTAAAGCCCAAGAAGTAGTTCATATTTAAAATACAAGCTCTCTTTGAACTTTTCACAGTCCCTAGAATATTCTTAATCTTTCCTCTTTGGTCTTTGTTTGCGCTGTCAAGATTAAAAATTGGAGTTTTTTAAGAAAAAGTCTGGCACTGAAACTAAGCAATCATTTGGACACTATTAATGTGGCAGGTCAGCTTCACTTTGTTTAGTGGAACATATTATGCATGAGGAATCCCAGTTCAAGGATTTATCTAAATTGGCTCTATTATAGTAGATGACAGCAAAGGGATTTCTTTCAAAATTAGCTTATGTCTTCTTAAGCAGAGTGAATTATCCTCAACTCCCTGGAAATCATCTAAAACCATTTCCATGAACACTGGCTCTTGAGAGAATTTGTAACTCAAAATTTAATAAAATAATTTCAAAAATTAATAAATAAAACTAAATTAAAACAAAAACAGTGCTTCTAGTAGAGGTACTTGTACTTTTTTTTTCCTTCCTTCCTTCCATTCTTCCTTCCTTCCTTCCTTCCTTCTTTCCTTCCTTTTTTTTTCTTTTTTTCCTAACCTACATGATCACAATCCTCAGTTATTTCTACACTTTGCTCCTGCCCCATCCTATTTTCCCAAACCTAATAATTTAGAAACCGCAATTGTCATTTTCTAAACTCTATTCCCATCCAACTCAAGCCAACCTAATGAATGACCAACTATAAACAATAATCACCATTTCCACAGTGCTTTCCAGAAGGCCTGTCCCAGGGATAACAATTTTGCTTTCACTTTTAGGCTTCTTTTCTCACTCCTTCAACCTTTTTGTATGCACTGAAACTTCAGCCAGAGTACACAGCTTCCTTTCTCACTCTTTCTAGTAATACGTGTACATTCATTGATACAAATCACACACACACACACACACACAAATACACTATACTTTGGTTATAGAGTGAGACATTGTTCTATTCAAGTCTAGAAAACCTTAGGACTAGAGTAGTTCTATTTTTGTTGTTGTTGATGTTTTAATAATATGCAAAGGCTCCTCCTCAGAAAACTGAATTTTCTAGTTTTGAAGCTTTGAAACAGAAAATTCATTTGAAAGTTTTAAAAACTTGACAAAGTCTGAGTAAGGGCCAAAGCTAGGGAATAGACACCATATGAACAGAATAACACACACAAAAAAAGTTAAAATATTTAGTGGGTTCCTTTTCACCTACATTACAATTACTTTCCATAAACAGTGAGATATGATCTGAGTTTTAAAGGAAGAAGCATATTCTTTGATTAAGAAGTTAAGGAGTACATTCTAGGAATTCTGGAGTTGGGGGTAACCATGTAATCTAGGGTTACAGCCAGTATGCTGATTTCAGAAAACAAGTATACCAGTTTTGCTAGAGTTTATGCTAAAAGGAAATGTTATCTTCTTAGTAGGATTAGGATATATTGTGAAATACTAAATTCTAGTATAAAGATTTTGTATTTTACAGTAGAGTACTGAGACTGCTTGAAATAGTGGGTAGGGGGCTGGCTATTGAGAGACACATCCTTGATTTATCAGTTTTTTTTTTTTTTTTTTCCCCTGACCCATAGTGGCTAGATTACTTTGATGAAGTCCCTTATACTATCAATTCCCCAAGGGAAATATCAAAAACTCTGAATTGCAAAAGAGTAATGGGATTTCTATATGTGGATGGGTTTAGAGAAGGCATTCTTGGTATTATAGAGTCACTGAAGATTTCTGGGTAAGAGAGCAAAATGGTAAAAACTATAATTGGGGATATTTTTGAGGCAGCTATGTTGAGTAGTTATTACAGAAGAAAAACCAAGTGGGAGATTATTACAATAGTGCAAGGTGTCAGTTATAGTCATCTTAAATATACATGGAATAAATGAATATAGAATAGTCATTGGGCCAAAATGACAGAATGATGACTTATGTTTTTATAATATCTTAAAGTTTATCAAGCCATTCTTCATAGTGGCTCTTGAAGATAAATAGATCAAATATCATCAGAGATATGAGGAAACAAGGGATCCATAAAATTGTAACAAATTTTTCTCAGTCTTTTGACAAATAAGTAGAGGTGCTATGACCCAGAGATATATTACTATATTCCATGAACAATGCTTTTTCAGTTCTTCAAAGGTACCTGCCGAGATTCCCATTGTCGTACAATAGTATCCATTTATTTACATAGTGTGTCAAGACTATGTTTTCCAGAGCTAAGTCCCAGCAAGCAAGCTGTGCCCTGAGTTTGGAAAAACAACAGAAACTCCCTAGACTTATCCATGATCATTATATTGCTTTGACCAGCCTCAGTTGTTCTCTGATCTCAGATGTGCACCGCACAAGTTTGAACAAGCACACATGTATCAGTCATGAAGTCCTGGTATGAATCAAACTTGTATCATTGTTTTTGTTACCCTTCCAAATTTTCAGAGCTTCAACTCAGTATGCAGCCATAAGCATAAGTATCACAAAAGAAAAAAAATTGTTAAAAACTACAATTAGTAGCATTATTTAGGCAGCTATGTGGAGTATTCATTTAAAAAGGTGGACTAAATGGGAGACTACAGTAGTATGTCAATTATGATAATCTTAAATATATATTAAATGAATAAATGAATGTAGAATAGTTAGTTATTGGACTAAAGTGATAGAATAATGACTTATGCCATGTCTACATTAGGGAGTTGATTTCAGCACATGTCTCCTTCCTTGCAAGCCATTTCACTTTGAAATTAAATATTTCTTTAATGACTCTAACATGCTCTGTTCAGCTCCAGTCATTCACAGGTTAGAGGCTGATTCTATCTGGTTGACAAGTGTTTTTAAGATTTTAAAAGTGTTTTACACATTATCTCATTTTTTCCTTACCTTACCTTTATAAGACACACACTTCAGGTATTATTATCTCCATTTTGCAAATAAGAAAACTTCCCAGAGAGTTAAAGCCACCGACACTTGTATGAATTAAAAAGGCTCAGAAGTGGGATTCAAAACCATATCATTCAGCCAGCTGTTTAATGAAATGTCTGGGACATGGTAAATGTTTGCTGAACGAATCCAGGTCCAGCATTATTTTTACTATACTCAACTTTCTGTCAGCTAAGGGTATGGCATTAGAGTTGATGTCACAAAGCCTGAGTTAAAATCCTCAGCCATTTACTAGTTTTATGGTCCTGGAAAAGTCACTTAATGTTTGTCTACTTCTGTTTCTTCATTTTTAAAGTAGTACTACCTATCTCTAAGGGTTGTTGTGAGAATAAAATGGAATAATATTCATAAGGTGCCTTAGAACCTTGAAAGTATTATATAAATGTTAGAAATTATAATGAATATATATGTTTATCATCAGAATTAAGATTCAAATATAGATACTTGTATCTTTTTTCTCCAAGTGAGAGAATATGAATGGATTTTTTTTCAATCCATCTTTGAAATCCAAATTGATTAATGGTAAATCTGTTACCTCTTTGTAGAACATCACATGATACTAACTGTTGAATGCCACTGGATACACAATGAATCACTTCTTTTTCCTCTTTCTTGGAAAAATTTCAAATGACTCATAAGATGAACAAGAAGACATTTTCCAAAGGGGTTTACTGAAATTTATTGAGATTTAATCCAAGTTAAAATGAAACTATGGTCCAAATCTATATTTTCATTATTTTTCCCTCAGACTTTCTAAATCTTCAATTTGGGATATGATAGCTGTAAGGATTAGGTTACTGAAGGGAAGCATTTGCTCAATAAAAAGTTGTATGCTTCCATTGCTGGAAACAAGAAAGGAAAGGGAAAGGCTGAGAAGGGTAGGGCAAGGAAGGAGAGGGAAAAAAAAAAGTAGGCAAAAATGGAAAGGAAGGGAAAGAAAGGGGAAAAAAGGGAAAAGAAAGGGAAAGGAAGGGAAGGAAAATTGTGTATGTGTGTGTATTTGCTTTCACAAGTGAAGTAGTAATTTTAAAAAATCAGATTTCTTTATCTCCATGGTCAGTCAAATGCAATGGGACTCCTGTGAAATATACTAGATTTAAATTACAAGAGGTTTGGTGGTAGGTTAGGTCTAAATACTTTATGCTGTCAACCAATATGTCAAAGCTGGCAAACACTCAGAAAACCAGGCTGCTATGTCTCCAATGCCATCTGTGTCATTTTGGCATGAAGCCTGATACTTGAGATGGAACTTTTGTTTGTCTCCTTGTCTGAAGAAAGTGTGAAAGGCATAGCATTAGAGGTGCTTGTCTCAGAGTAGATAATGTAGAGCCCTAAGTAGGAGGGATTATAACTTTAATACAGAAGGCAAGTGAACAAACATATCCCACAGCACATGACCATAGAAACCTAATACTATCTATTCCAATATTTTAAATGAATGAACATAGATAATATGCTACCACAGAACAAAGCTCTGATTTGGTTTTTGTGTGATATGGGTTCTATTCCTGGCTTTTACTGAGAAATAAACTATGTGACCTTGAACTATCCACATAGGCTCTAATTTATTTTATTCTATAAAATGGAAAAACTATACCTTTACAACAAAAATAAGAATAATGTTGTAAGTACATTAAATATTCCATATGAAAAATAATTCCATATGAAATGCATAATGATGAGAAGCATCATAGTTTTGTGGGTAAAACAAAAATACAGGTCAAGTTACATGTCTTAGATCAGTTCCTTATATCAATCCCATTCTATGCTTAAGCATCTACTAAACAGAAATAAAAAATACTAGTTTTACTTATCTTACAAGGTAATTATAACAAAGAGCTTTAAAAATATTTTAAAACTTTGATTAATGTAAATTGTAAGAGTGTTTGGAGGAATCTGTTGTTCTGCATCTATGCAGTATTATTAGATAGACGCTTAACCCTATTAATTTTTCAAATAAGGAAATGGGAAATGGAGGCTCAATGAGGTTACATGGTTTATCCAAAGTAAAACTTAATTTTAGGCTGCATTGACAGAAGTAAAAGCAATGACACAAAGTCTAACAAGGATGGAAGCAAGAGGCAGCAAGTAGCCTTGCTGGTGGCATCCTAAAGCACACAAAGTTGAGTAGTTAAAATAGTTCAAAAATATAAGTTTTGGTTCCTGTCACAATTTGCTAAGGCCCAATTTATGTTGTTGTCCATGGTACTGAAGACATCCAAGTCTTGTAGTAAGCCACTCAGCATAGTGCTGATAGCAACCAAGCAGCTTGGTACATAGTTAGCCATGATGTTGGCCAGGATTGGTCCTCATGGCATTTTAGCACTACATTGACATCACTACTATTAACATTGAGAACTGCCAAGAAGAGCAGCAGTTTTAATTACCCTGGCCATATTGTAGACAAGTAGAAAACAGGTAGGAGGCACTATCCTTATTACAATGCAGTTTGTTATACTGAGGACAAATCAATACTCAGGATAAACTAGCTTTAGATCTTATTTTAAAAATCTAATGGAACTATAACCTCTATTAATTTCAGCTTCATATATAAAATGAAAATAATAATAATAACCTTTAACTAATAGATTGGTTTGAGGTTAACATAGCAAACACAAAATTAACTATAAGTAACAGATATTATAATTAGTCATTAATGATAATCTTTAGCATGGTGAGAGTAACAGAAAAACATTCAGAGCAGAAAGATTTTTGCTATATTGCAAATGAAATTGGGTTTTCAAAAAATGGAGGTATCTCTCTAGATGTGGTGAGTTTTTACTCTTTCTGAGCTATTGAAGACAAGAGAATACCAGGTATGTATTAGTTGAGTCACTTCAAATCAGTAGCCTTTGATGAAAATTAAATCTCTGGAAAGTCAACTCCTAGAGTCTTGTAAGAGGCCCTTCTGTCATCTATAATTAGAGGAAATAGACTGGTTAGATAAGAGGACAGAACTAGTAATCATTTTGGATCAGGACTAAGACTATAGAGAATCTTTTTTCTTTTAGTAAGTTTATTTATTTTTAATATACACTACTTTATGAAGCAAGTTGGGAGAGAAAAATAAGAACAAAAAGGAAAAACCATGGGAGAGATTTAAAAAAAAAAAAAAAAAAAAAAAAAACAGAAAAAAGAAGTGAACATACTATCTGTTGATTTGCATTCAATCTCCTTAGATATTTTTCTGGTTGCAGATAGCATTTTATATCCAAAGCCTATTGAGATTGCTTTGGATCACTGAACACTGAGAAGAAGCAAGCCTGACATACTTGATCATTGTACATTGTTGCTGTTATTGTGTACAATGTATTCCCAGATCTTCTTGTTTTGCTCTGCATCAGTTCATGCAAATCTGTCCAGGCCTTTTTATAGTCAGCTTATTCATTATTTTTTATAGAATAATATTTATTTACCTACATGCATCATAGCTTGTTTAGCCATTCCCTAACTGATTGGCATTCACTCCTTTTGCAATTCTTGTTACTGCAAAAGTGTTGCTACAACATTTTTGCACATGTGGGTCATTTCCCCTCCTTTATGATTTCCTTGGGATTACAGACCCAGTAATGCCATTGTTAGTGCAAAGGGTATGTACAATTTATCGCCCTTTTGAGCATAATTTCAGATTGGTCTCCAGAATCATTAGAATTTTTCACGACTCTACCAACAATGCATTAGTATACCAGTTTTCTCAAATTCCCTTTAACATTTATCAGAAACTTTTCTTGTCACCTTAGCCAATCTGAGAGTATGAGGTGGTATCTCAGAGTTGTTCTAATTTGCATTCCTGTAATCAATAGTGATTTAGAGCATCTTTTTATATAACTATAAATGTCTTAAATTTTATCATCTGAAAATTGTTCATATCCTTTGACCATTTATCAATTGGGAAATGGCTTCTATTCTTATAAACTTGACACAGTTCTTTTTATATTTTGGAAATGAACCTTTATCAGAAATACTGATAAACATTTTCCTCATTGTACTTTCCTTTAATCTTGTTTCTGTTGATTTTATTTGTGCAAAACCGTTTTAATTTGATGTAATCAAAGTTGTTCATTTTGTCTGCTTTGCTTTCCTCATTTATTTATTTATAGTATAACTTTTTATTTTCAAGTCCACTTTGACTTTATTTTGGCATAAGGTGTGAGATGTAGATCTATGCTGAGTATCTGATATATTATTTTCCAGTTTTCCCAGCAATTTTTGTGAAATAGTGAGTTCTTATTCCAGAAGCTGGAGTTTGGGGAAGAGGGGGTTATCAAATACAAGATTGCTATAAATTCTGATTATTGTGTATATCTAATCTATTTCACTGATCCACCATTCAAAAATGTTTTTGATTACTATTATTTTATAATATAGTTCTAGGTTTGGTACTGCTAAGCCACCATCCTTTCTATTTTTTTTTTTTCCCATTAATTACCTTGGTATTCTTGACACTTTGTTCTTCCAGATGAATTTTGTTTAATTTTTTTTTTCTAGTTCTATAAAATAATGTTTTGTCACTTTGATTGATATAACACCGAACAATTAGATCAATTTAGGCAGAATTGTCATTTTTATTATATTAGCTTGGTGTACCCATAAAAAATTGATATTTTTTTCAATTGTTTAGATATGCTTTTATTTATGTGAGAAGTGTTTTGTAATTATGTTCATATAGTTCTTGAGGTTCTTTTGGCAGGTAGACCCCCAAGCACTTTATTTTGTCTACAGTAATTTTAAATGGAATTTCTCTATCTCTTTCTAATGGGCTTTGTCAGTAACGTACAGAAATACTGATGATTGTTGTGGGTTTATTTTATATCCTGCAACTTTGCTAAAGCTGTATATTATTTCCTGTGGTTATTGGATGAATTTCTAGGATTGTCTAAGTATATTATCATATCATCTGCAAAGAGTGATAGTTTTATTTCCTCAATGCCTATTCTAATTCCTTTAACATATTTTTTTTTCTTTTTTATTGCTAAAGCTAGAACAATGTTGAATAATAAATGAAGATAATGGGCATCCTTGTTTCACCCCTGATCTTTTTGGCAATACATCCAGTTTTTCTCCATTACAAACAATGCTTACTATGAGTTATTATTAGCTTATTATTTCAAGGAAAGCTGCCTTTATCCATTTGCTCTTCAGTGTTTTTAATAGGAATGGACGCTATATTTTGTCAAAAGATTTGTCTGTATCTATTGAGATTATATTATGATTTCTGTTGATTTTGTTATTGATATGCTTGATTATGGTAATACTTTTCTTGATATTGAACCAGCCCTGTATTCTTGGTATAAATCCTATTTGGTCATGAGCTATTATACTGCTGATAAATTGCTGTAATCTCTTTGTTAATATTTTATCTAAAATTTTTGCATCACTATTCATTAGTAAGATTGATCTATAATTTTCTTTCTCTGTTTTGGCCCTTCCTGGTTTAAGTATTAGTGCTATGTTTGTGTCATAGAAGTAATTTGGCATTATTCCTTTGTTATCTATTTTTTCAAATAGTTTACATAGTATTGGAGTTAATAGTTATTTAAATGTTTGGTACAACTCCCTTGTGAATCCACCTAGTCCTGAAGATTTTTTCTTAGGGACTTCATTAATTACTTGTTCAATTTCTTTTTCTAAAATGGGACAGTTTAAGTTTTTATTTCCTCTTCTGTTAATGTGGACAATTTGCTTTTTTGTATATATTTATCCATTTCAGTAAGATTATCAGACTTGCTACTTAACAGTTGGGCAAAATAGCTCCAAATAATTGCTTTAATTTCTTTTTCATTGGTGGTGAGTTCAACCTTTCATTTTTGATGCTGGTAATTTTTTTCTTTCCTTTTTCTTATCAAATTAACCAAAAGTTTATCTATTTTATTTAGTTTTTTGTTTTTTTTTTCATAAAAACATCTTTCAGTTTTGTTTATTAGTTCAGTAGTTTTCTTAGTGTCTATTTTATTAATCTTTCCTTTGAGTTTCAAAATTTCTAATTTGGTATTTAATTTGGAGTTTTTAATTTTTTTTCTAGCTTTTTTAATTGCATGCCTAATTCATTGATCTCCTCTTTCTCTATTTTATTTATGTAGTTATTTAGAGATATAAAAATTTCCCTAAGAATTACTTTGCCTGCATCCCATAGGTTTTGGTATGTTTTCTCATTATTGTCATTTTTCTTGGATAAAATTATAAATTATTTGACCCACTCATTCTTTAGAATTAGATAATTTAAATTCCAATTGAGTTTTAGTCTGTCTCTGAACCTTTGTTGAATATAATTTTTATTGCATTTTAGTCTGAAAAGGAAGCATTTATTATTTCTGTCTTTTTGCATTTGATTGTACAGATTTTATGACCAAATATATGGTCAATTTTTGTTTAAGTGCCAAGTACTGCCAGGAAAAAGATATATTCCTTTCTGTCTCTATTCAATTTTCTGCAAAGCTCTATCATATCTAGTTTTTCTATGATCTTATTAATTTCCCTATTTTATTTCTTATTTATTTTTTGTTTAGTTTTGGCTGATTCTGAGATGGAAAAGGAGGCCTTTGCTGAAATCCAAATTTGAGGACTAATAGTATCAAAATTAATTTTACTTGAACAAAAATAGGAACTATGGAAATTATGTACATATATTATTTTACTAAAAAGTGAAACTTTTAAAAATTTAAACAAATGAGCACTAGAATAGTTTTGCTGTCTATTTCTTTTTATAACTGGCTTAAATTCTTCTCTAGGAATTTGTCTGCTCTACCACTTGGTACACAAATGTTTACTATCATTACTATTTCATTATTTACTATACCCTTTATCAAAAAGTACTTTACCTTCTTATCTCTTTTAATGAGATTTAATTTTACTTTTGTTTCATCTGAGATTACAATTGCTTTTCTTTTTTTACTTCAGTTGAAGTGTAATAAATTTTATTTCAGCTTTTTACATTTACTCCGTATGTATCTTTCTATGTTAAATGTATTTCTTTTAAACAACAAATAGTAGGATTCTGTTTTATAATTCACTCTGCTTTTTGCTTCCATTTTATAGAAGAGTTAATTCCATTCACATTAACAGTTATGATTACCAGCTCTGAATTTTTCTCCACCCTATTTGCTTTCCTATATATACTTTTGTTCTTTCTTTCCACCCTGTCTTTATTTTTGTCTTTTTTTTTTAACCCATCCCACCAAGTACTTCATCTATAACCCCTTCCCTTTCCCTTGCACATATATTTTTACCCACTCTACTCACTTCTTTATCTTTCACTAACTCTTTCCCCCTTACCATTTTTTTCTTAGTATTTCTGCCCTTGTTTCTCTCCTGTCCCTTCCTTTTCTTTTCTTCTTTCTCCTCCTATTTCTTTATAGGATAAATAAATTGTTATACCCAGTGGAATGATTGTTATTTCCTCTTAGAGCCAAAACTGATGAGATCAAGCTTCAGACAATACTTATCTCCCTCCCTTTTTTATCTTTAATGTAATAGGTCTTTTAAGCCTCTCTGTGTAAACTAATGGTCCCATTATACTTTTCCTTTCCTCTTTTTCAAGTACAGACCTTTTCCCACCCCCTAACATTTTTTTTCTTTGATGTCATTACATCAGAGTCCATTCAGAACTACACCCTAGACTATAGAGAATTATCTTGAATATTAATTTAAATAGTATATGTAAAAAGAAAGTGTCAAGCAAAATTGTACCATGATCAGAGATTTGCATTAGATTATAGCAGGGGTCCTCAAACTACTGCCCTTGGGCCAGATGTGGCCCACTGAGGAGGTTATGCAGCCACTGGGTTATGGCAAAATCAGACAGGAAGTGACATTGTACCTAAACTAGAGTTAGCAATGCACTGGGCTGAGAGGTGGAGACAGGGTGTGAGGTTTTGTTTTTACTATAGTCCAGCCCTCCAACAGCCTGAGAGCCAGTGAACTGGTCCCCTATTTAAAAAGTTTAGAGGACCATTGGATTATAGATAGGAATATAGCATGATAGTTGTATTCTATATTTAAAGACTTGTCATGAAGTTAAAGAATTAAATATATTCTGCTTAGTTTGGGATGGAAATCATGCTAGGATGGATGTATAAATATTATAGGGGTACAGTTAGGACTCAAGATGATGTGTCAGGGAATTGCTAAGTAATTAAAGATGTCCAAATATGTAATGAGTTACTTCAGAAAGAAGTAAGTTTCTTATCATTGGAAATGTTTGAACAAAATTGGATTGAACAAAGTTGGATCACCACAGGTCAGTGATATAATAGTAAGATATTTCTTTTCAGGTGTGGATAATATTGAAAACTCTGAAGTACCTTCATTTTTTTGATAGCTGAAAGTTTTACTTTTGTGTTATATTTTCAATACCTTATGCAGTACATAGAAAGATATAACAGATAACTATCAAATGATAACTGATTGATTTTCACTCTGAGTCACTGATTCAATGAAGAGGGGTTATGTCAACAAATACCACAGAAACCAAACAAATCAATATGATCAATATGACACAATTTTTACTACAAGATATCTAGGTCAAATTCAAAATACTTATTCAAAGGAAAAGTGCAGTGAAGTGGTGCATGAAGCTCTATTTCTCACCCAAATCTCACAAGAGATAGTTGTAGCGAGCTGTCTTCTCCAGAAGCTGCTGGATCCCTCTCTGGGAAGAGATCTGCTGTGTCTACTCAAATCTCTCAGACAGATTCTTCTTCCTGTAGTGAACCGTTGTCTCCAGGTAGTTGCTGTTAACTCTTGTCCAGAGAAGTGACTTCCCTTCCTGCAGAGAGCCCCGTCAGGCCTGATGTAATGCAGAGACTTCTCCTTGAATCCTGGCTCTGAATCTCCTCCAGCTCTTATCCTTCTCCAGGCAGACTGCTTTCCAGGCCCACTGTTGCCTCTTTTATCCTCCCAGAGAATGGGCGTGGGATAATGCAAGGGCTTCTGGGAAGAACCACTTCAGCCAATGAGCTTGCTCCTTCTATCAAGTCAACCTGAGTTCATCACCTTGTAATTGTCCAGACAACCTGAATTCTCACCTTGTCACTGTCCAGACAACCTGAGTTCTCACCTAGTAATCCTAACATCTCCCCCTTTCTTTTGATTTAGAACATAGGACAGTCATGACCTTGAAACATAAATCCATCAATATGGGAAGTATTACAGATAATTACATAAATTACATAAGCACATAGTAACACAGTAACATAACACATGCTAGAAGTATATAACATAATCAAATAATCAAAAATTGAAAATTTATAAATGTCCATAAGTCCATTGTCCATTAGTCTCATCTTGTCTGAGGAAGTCCAATGATTCCTGCTGGTTTTAAAGTTCTAACAGTCTTTTTATTAGCCATGCTCTTTCGGTGTAAGATGTTTCTTAGATCTTCTCCTTTATTTTGAGGTCTTTCTCTTTTTCTGTCTCTCTCTGATGGACAAGGCGAATACGACTTGTTGGCACCCATCTGATTCCTTCTCCTGCTGAAGAAATACAAGCAAACCCTCTCCCCCAGGCAGTTAACCTATCTGGTCCCTTCCATTCACCACTTTCTGGATCTCTCCACATCACCTGGCAATTATCTAAGGACAGTGGAGATGCTCGCACTGGACACTATCCTTCTGGTGGGTTATAAAACCTGTCTGCCGGAGCCAGTGCATCTTGGCCAAAAATTAGAAAATTAATGGTATAGAGAACTAAATTTAGAAGTTCTCTAGGGTTACCTGTGGCTCCCCCTTTCTTTTGTTTTTGGAGGAGTGTCTTAATATCTCTGTTTCTTCTCTCTACTATTGCTTGCCCTTGAGGATTAAAGGATAAGCCCGTGGTATGTAAAATCTTACACTGTGCACAAAAGTGTGTAAAATGTTTGGACATATATGCAGGTCCATGGTCTGTTTTTATTGCTTGTGGCACACCCATAATTGCAAATGCTTGTATAAGGAATTCAGTGACCACTCGGGCTGTCTCTTTTGCTGCTGGCATTGCAATGTGAATCCTGAAAAGGTGTCTACCACGACATGGATAAAAGATAGACGACCAAAAGATTTATAATGGGTCAAATCCATTTGCCAGATTTCATTGGGTCTCAAACCACGAGGATTCTTCCCTGGAGGGAGTGTAGGAGTGTGGAAAGGAAGACAAGCTGTACAGCTTTTTACTATGCTCCTAGCTTCCTCTCTTGTGATTCCAAATTGTAAACGTAAAGCTCAAGCAGCCTGATGATATTTAGAATGAGATTCTTGTGCTTCCTGAAATAAAGGACTACTGGCTAACATGGTTAGAAGGCTATCTGCCTTTGAATTTCCATCAAAAATGGGACCTGGAAGTCCACTATATGAGTGGACATGCAAGATATAAATCTTGCCTGGATGTTTTCTCACTTGCTCTTGAAGTTCCTTAAAGAGCTGATAAATATTGGAAGCTGCAAATTTTATTTGGGCTGTGGCGATTCTTTGTACTACACCTACTGAATAGGCTGAATCAGTAATTATATTTACGTCTCCTGGGTAATAAGTAAGAGCTAGCATGATAGCAAATAATTCATTCTGTTGAGTGGACTGAAAAGGAGTCCTGACTGCTCTCTTTATGGTTAAATCCGAGAGTATACAGCACAAATATTTTCTTTGGAGGCATCTGTAAAGATTGTTGGTCCTTTAAGAGGAACCTTAGAAACCTTTTCTTCACAGATCCATCGCCAATTATGTAGTAGCCGGGTTATCTTTAATGGAGATCCATGTGCAAAATTGGAGCGGTGGCCAATAAAATTTGCCATTCTGGGATGGTCTCACAGCATACATTAATTTGTGTGTTAGTATAGAATGTGTATATTTTTTCAGGGCTCATTCCAGATAATTGTGTTACTCTCTTAATAGCCTTTAATAAAATCCTAGCCACAAGCACTGGGTAAGGTGTAAGGCTTTGTTCTGGTTGTGCTGGGAGGTTCACCCACTCAATCACTCTGTCTCCTTGATGAAGGACTGCTGTGGGTGCCTCTTTTGTAGCAAAAACTGATATTTCCAAGAGTTTTTGAGTGACTCTTTCAACCACATTGGATAAAGCCAGTTCAACTTCTCTCAAAGCCTCTTGTGCTTCTTTTGTAAGCTGGCGTGGTGAATTTAAAGCACTGTCTCCCCTTAAAATGTCATATAGAGGTTGTAGTTGATTGGTAGTTAAGCCTAACACTGGACGCATCCATTGGATATCTCCTATTAATTTTTGAAAGTGATTTAAGGTGTTCAACTTCTCTGTTCTTAAAGAAAGCTTTTGTACTGTGAGTGTCTTAGGATATACTTCATATCCTAAATATTGAAAAGGAGCATGTCTTTGAATTTTTTCTGTAGCTATATGCAGTTTGTAGTACTTTAATGTTTCCATAGTCCTTTGTAGACATGCTTCTAACATTTGTTCCTCAGGTGCACATCCCAAAATATCATCCATATAATGTAACAATATTACTTTTGGAAAGGCTTTTCTTACTGGAGCAAGAGCAGCAGTAACATACATTTGGCACATAGTAGGGCTGTTTTTCATTCCCTGTGGCAAAACTGTCTAATCATATCTTTTATAAGGCTCGGCCAAATTAACACTAGGCACTGAAAAAGCAAATATTTTCATATCCTCCTTATGTAGAGGGATAGAATAGAAACAATCCTTAATGTCTATAACCCATAGAGGCCATTCTCTTGGTAACAGAGTAGGAGATGGAAGTCCAGGCTGAAGAGTTCCCATAGTTTCCATTTGTTCATTTACTCTTCTTAGATCAGTTAACATCCTCCATTTTCCAGATTTCTTTTTCACCACAAATATTGGGGAATTCCAAGGACTTAGAGAAGGCCACAAGTGTCCTTGGTCAAGTAGTTCTTGCACTATGTCTAATAAGGCCTGAATTTTATCACTTCTTAAGGGCCACTATTCTACCCACACTGGTGAATCAGTTTTCCACTGAATAGGAACCAGTGAAAGTGCAGGTAGGCCTTCAACAGCAGCCCTGCCTAAAAAGCTGAAGTGCTTATTTGTAATCCTATCTGCTGTAAAATGTCTCTTCCCCACAGATTGATGGGGATTTTTTCAACCACAAAAGGAGTAAAAGCTCCTGTTTCTCCTTCAAATATCCATCTCAAAGGCCTAACACTAACTTTTGCTGCTATTGATCCTCCCACCCCACACATGTAGGTGTCTGCTTTAATCTTTGGCCAGTGACTGGGCCAATTGGCACCTCTAATAACTGTACAATCTGCACCCGTGTCTACCAATCCTTCAAATGGTATTCCGTTTATATAAATAGTAAGCATACAGCTGTCACAGCTGCTGTCCAATATATTACTGGATTTTGTTCATTGGAGTCAGAATCTAGGCGACTATCACTAGGTTGCTTATTAGGGGTACGTAACAATAAGCCTGATGCTACTACTTCTCCTGGTTGATAAATCACACATTGTCTGCCTGTGTTAGTGACTGGGATATTAGATACACGTTCTCCAGTTTCACACATCAGTGTATGGATGGACACTGTTTTGTAGGCACTCTCAGAAGGTGAAATGGTCAAGCCTACTGTGCCTGGAGGCAAAGGATCCATAGGCTCAACAGGAACAGATTTCACTTCTCCAGGGAGTATCTCGGTAGTCTCTACTGCACACAACTCTATTTTTCCTAATTTCAATCCCTTTCTTCCATCTGATTGCCTTTTGGCTGATTGATCATGTCTTAAAATTCTCTGGATGTAACCTCGGCTGCCATCATGCCCCACTTGGGGGGCTGAAGCTGAGCCCCACCTGTCATTCCTCTGGGTCAATCTACATTCGGAGGCCCAGTGGAGGCCCTTGTGACATTTTGGACATGGAGTTTTAGGTCTTCTCTCACCCTGTCTTCTCACTGTATCTCCATATCTACACTGAGCTCTTAGATGTCCAATTTTTCCACATTGAAAACATCGCCGAGTTTCTCTAGAAGGCCCTTGCCAGGAGGGACCCTGTCTTTCCACATTCATCATTGTCCGGGTGTAAAAAGCATTTGTTCCCACTGTAGCACAGCGTCTTATGATCTCCTCTAAAGGACCATCTTTTTCTAACCCCCATATAATTCTTTTGCAAATCTCATTGGCATTTTCCTTAGCCAGATGTCTGGTCATTATTTCTGTAGCTGAATTTTCTCCAATAGTTCTTTTGACAGCAGTTTGCAAACGTCCCACAAAATCTGCAAAAGGTTCATTGGGACCTTGCTGTATTTTAGTGAAAGCCTCTCCGCGATCTTTCTGTCCAGGGAGGACACCCCAAGCTTTTATTGCAGCCTTAGCAATTTGTTCATATATTGTCATGGTATAATTAGTCTGTTCTGAATTCTCTCCATACCGACCTTCACCAGCCAAGTGCTCAAAAGTGAATTGTGTGTTAACTCCTATTTCCAAATTGCATCTGACTTGAATTTTACATAATTCATGAAATTCCGCAAGCCATAATAAATTTTCTCCAGGTTCCAGGCATATCCTTGCTATGGATTTCCAATCATTTGGGGTTAGGCATTCATAAGACAAACCATCTAGTAACATTTTAACATAAGCTGATGTAGCCCCATAAAGGGTACAACCTTTTTTCAAATCTTTAATTTTATTCAAATCTAAAGGTGCATATCTTCTCCTTTTTTGACCTACAGAGTCAATATTTTGAATCACAGGATATGCATGTATAAAATCACTTATATCCTGTCCTTCTCTCTTAGCTTTAACCAATGCTTTTTCTAATCTTGGCATAGGCTTAGGCTGTTCACAGGCAATTCTGTTTGTGTTTCTGCCTCTTCCCTTCCTTCTTCCTCCACCTCTGAAGGTGGGGGTGATGTGGGCCTGTCAATAATCTGTTTTCTAGGCAGGGTTGAAGCTTCTTCAATAGAATCATACCATAATTCCTCATTTAAATCCTCTTGCTCTAGGGCAAGAACTTGATCTCTCCTTCTTTCTCCACACTTCCTCCTCTGTTCATTTTTAAAACTTTTCCTTCTCCTACAACTTGTTTGATAGTTTAAGGATAATTGAACTATGTTGTAGATATAAAATACCTCTGCAGAAATTGAACGAGGCCCATTTTTTGCATGAAATTCTTTCATTTCAAATCCCACTAGCTTCCATTTATCTACATCTATCTTTTCTTCCTCTAAAAACCAAGGGGATGTGCGTCTTAATGCAGCCAAGAGTTTAGCAATCTGTACCCAGGTTACAAGTAAACTCTGCTCCTCAATTATCTTGATTATACTCTCTATAGTACCACTCCTGAATGAGGGTGGAGTTGAGGTTGCTTCTGGGGCTGGGGTTGAGTAGGCTGAGGTCCAGGGATTGAATTTAGCTAACATCTGCCCCATTTCAGCTATAAGAGATTGCTGGTTTAGCCCTTAACAAGTTAAGTTCCTTATTTATCTATTAGCACGCTCACTTAATCTTTAACAAAGTTTCCTCGTTACTCACGGTTCTGGGTCAGAGAGACTGAGATCTGGATGGGAGGCTTTTCCACTGGAATCAGGACCGTGTCCAGGCACCAAATTTCAAAGGTCTGGTCTAGCTCCTCTTGTCAGGATAAGGAAAGTCCTTGCCCCACGTTGGGCGCCAATTGTAGCGAGCTGTCTTCTCCAGAAGCTGCTGGATCCCTCTCTGGGAAGAGATCTGCTGTGTCTACTCAAATCTCTCAGACAGATTCTTCTTCCTGTAGTGAACCGTTGTCTCCAGGTAGTTGCTGTTAACTCTTGTCCAGAGAAGTGACTTCCCTTCCTGCAGAGAGCCCCGTCAGGCCTGATGTAATGCAGAGACTTCTCCTTGAATCCTGGCTCTGAATCTCCTCCAGCTCTTATCCTTCTCCAGGCAGACTGCTTTCCAGGCCCACTGTTGCCTCTTTTATCCTCCCAGAGAATGGGCGTGGGATAATGCAAGGGCTTCTGGGAAGAACCACTTCAGCCAATGAGCTTGCTCCTTCTATCAAGTCAACCTGAGTTCTCACCTTGTAATTGTCCAGACAACCTGAATTCTCACCTTGTCACTGTCCAGACAACCTGAGTTCTCACCTAGTAATCCTAACAGATAGTTATAGTTCTAAGGACAAAATCCTATGTTCTTGTTTCTTATTTATTTTAAACATCAAATACTCTATTCATTTTGCTTCATAATTGTAGTGATTTTGGCATTGTTTCTTTTGTTGTAAGAAACAGCATTAAGATGTTTGAGGTTTAGGTTTAAAATGTCCATAACCTACATTTGATACCTCAGACTATATTCTGGGATTTGAGTTTACTAAAGTAACTCCTTCAGGCAAAGATCACCCTTTCACCTAATACAGAAAATTAATTAGCATCTCCTATTCAGAGAATATTCATATTCTACATATTCATCATTCATCTCTCCCCAGGACTGTAATATATTCTTACTAGTCTCTTAGTCATCTACACTTGGATATCCCAAAGGTATCTCAAACTCAATAATTCAAAACATAATTCATCTCCCTTAACACAAACATAACAACAAACTCGTCCAAACTTCCCTATGCTTGTCAAAGGCAACATCATCTTTCAGTCACCCTAATTTACAACTTAGGAGTTATCATTTACTGTCCAATCCCCTCCAACCTTGATATTTAATTAATTTTAAGTCCTATTAATTTTATAGCCAAAATGTCTCACTATTATATTTTCCCTTCTTTCCATTCACAGAGTCCATATCTTTTCTTTACCTCATCATCTCAACGATTTTTAGTTCCCTATCAATTGGTCTCTTCTCTCTCTAATTCATCTGCCACACAGCTGTTCAAATTAATATTCATAAAGTATGAGTCTGGTATTTCCCTTGCTCTCCTCAAGCATGTTCAGTGAATTATTCTTTTATGAGAAAGCCAAAATTTCCTGTTTTTTTTTTTTTTTTTTTTTTTTTTTTTAACCCTTTATAAACATTCTGGATACAGCCTAATCACTCTTTACTTTCCTTAGAATAGCTTACACTAGCTTTGAGACAGCTTAGAATAAGGGGTAGAGATAAGTTTGAACTTGCCCTAACTCCACATCTCCAATATCTTTTCCCTTCATTTGAGACTACCTTCCATATATACTGTATGTATTTTGTATGAATATAATTGTTTTCACATTGTCTCCCTCAATAGTCTATAAACCTTGGGAAGGCAGTGACTATTTTTTTTTAATTTAAAAAAATTTTTATAATTTTTATTTACCAGATATATGCATGGGTAACAGCGTTGACAATTGCCAAACCTTTTGTTCTAATTTTCCCCCTCCTTCCTCCCCTCCCCCCCAGATGGCAGGTTGACCAAAACATGTTAAATATGTTAAAGTATAAATTAAATACAATATATGTATACATGTCCAAACAGTTGTTTTGCTGTACAAAAATGATTTGGAAAGGTGGAAGAACCCAACCACAGAAAATTAATATGGAAAAAAACAAACAAACTGAATTTCATTTTCAGTGCAGGAAACTGGGAAGAAAAAAAAAAAAAAAAAAAAACCAGCCTCCTCTACCCTAAAGAGTAATGTTAAATGATCACCTGCCCCAAAAGAAATCATAGATGAACTTTTAAAAGTGTTTAAAAATCCAATGAAAGAGACTGAAGAAAAAGAACATTACAAGAAAAAAAAAGATTATGAAAAAGAAAGTCAACCAATTAGAAAAATAAGCACAGAATCTTTTTATTATTTATGTATTTGTTTTGTTAATACACATATCTTTATGAATCATGTTGGGAGAGAAAAATCAGAGCAAAAGGGAAAAACCATGAGATAGGGGGAAAAAAAAAAAAAAACAGAAAAAAGAAGTGAACAAATGCAAATGGTATTTTCTGTTCAAAGTCTGTTGCATTTTTTTTGGTTCACTGAACCACTGGGAAGAACCAAGCCTCTCATAGTTGATTATCTCATATTCTTGCTGTTATTGTGTACAATGTATTCTTCCCATGCCTTTCTGAAATCAGCTTCTTCATCATTTTTTCAGAACAATAGCATGCCATTAACTTTGTATGCTACAACTTATTCAGGTATTCCCCTATTGTTGGACATCAACTCATTTTCCAACTCTTTGTTGCCACAAAAGAGTTGCTACTAACATATTTGCACTTGGGGGCCTCTTTCTCTCTTTTATGATTTCCTTGTGATAGAGACTCAGTAGTGGTACTGTTGAGTCAAAAGGTATAAACCCTTTGGACATATTGTTCTCCATAATGGTTGAATAATTCCACAACTCCACCAACAATGTACTAATGTCCCAATTTTCCCACATCCCCTGTAATATTTATCATTATCTTTCTTTGTCATCTAAGCCAATCTGAGAGGCATGAAGCAGTAATTTGCTTTTTCTATTCAATAGTGATTTAGATTTTTTTTTCATATGACTATAGATGGTTTTAATTTCAGCATCTGAAAATTTTCATATTCTTTGACCATTTATCAAGTGAGAAATGACCTTTATTCTTTTTTTTTTAATTTTTTAATTATATATATATATATATTTATAATATTATCCCTTGTATTCATTTTTCCAAATTATCCCCCTCCCTCTATTCCCTCCTCCCGATGATAGGCAATCCCATACATTTTACATGTGTTACAATATATGTTAAATACATATACATGTGTGTGAATATCATTTATCTTGTTGCACAATAAACATTAGAATCCGAAGGTACAGGCAACCTGGGCAGACAGATATTAGTGCTAACTATTTACCATTCACTTCCCAGTGTTTCTCTCTGGGTGTAGCTACCTCTGTCCATCATTGATCAACTGGAAGTGAGTTGGATCTTCTTTATATTGAAGATCTCCACTTCCATCAGAATACATCCTCATACAGTATTGTTGTTGAAGTGTACAGTGATCTTCTGGTTCTGCTCATTTCACTCAGCATCAGTTGATTTAAGTCTCTCCAACCCTCTCTGTATTCCTCCTGCTGGTCATTTCTTACAGAACAATAATATTCCATAACATTCATATACCACAATTTACCCAACCATTCTCCAACTGATGGACATCCATTCAGTCTTCCAGTTTCTAGCTACAACAAAAAGAGCTGCCACAAACATTATTGGCACATATAGGTCCTTTCTGCTCTTTAGTATTTCTTTGGGATATAAGCCCAGTAGTAGCGCTGCTGGGTCAAAGGGTATGCACAGTTTGATAACTTTTTGGGCATAATTCCAGATTGCTCTCCAGAATGGCTGGATTCTTTCGCAACTCCACCAGCAATGTATTAGTGTCCCAATTTCCCCACATCGCCTCCAACATTTATCATTATTTGTTCCTGTCATCTTAGCCAATCTGACAGGTGTGTAGTGGTATCTCAGAGTGGTCTTAATTTGCATTTCTCTGATCAGTAGTGATTTGGAACACTCTTTCATGTGAGTGGATATAGTTTCAATTTCTTCCTCTGAGAATTGTCTGTTCATATCCTTTGACCATTTATCAATTGGAGAATGGTTCGGTTTCTTATAAATTATGGTCAGTTCTCTACATATTTTGGAAATGAGACCTTTGTCAGAACCTTTGTTTTTAAAAATATTTTCCCAGTTTGTTACTTCCCTTCTAATCTTGTTTGATTAGGATTATTTGTACAGAAACTTTTTAGTTTGATGTAATCAAAATCTTCTATATTTGTGATCAATAATGAATCTCCAGTTCTTCTCTGGTCATAAATCTCCCTTCCTCCCTCCACAAGTCTGGAGAGGTAGATTCATCCTCTGTTCCTCCTAATCTATCTTATTATCTCCCTCTTTATGCACTAAATCATGGATCCATGTTTGATCTTATCTTGGTAATATGGTGTTAAGTGTGGATGTGGATCCATATCTAATTTCTGCCATACTAATAATTCCAGTTTTCCCAACAGTTTTTTCCGATATAATGAATTTTTATCCCTAATGTTGGAATCTTTGGGTTTGTCAAAGATTAGATTCCTATAGATGTACCCTTTTTTATCCTTTGTATCTAATCTGTTCCACTGATCTACCGTTCTATTTCTTAGCCAATACTAAATGGTTTTGGTGACTGCTGCTATATAATATAGCTTTAGATCAGGTACACTTAGACCACCTTACTCTGAGTTTTTTTTTTCATTAGTTCCCTTGCAATTCTTGACCTTTTATTCTTCCATATGAATTTTGTTGTTATTTTTTCTAGGTCATTGAAATAGTTTCTTGGGAGTCTGATTGGTATAGCACTAAATAAATAGATTAGTTTGTGGGAGTATTGTCATCTTTATTATAGTTCGCTCGGCCTATCCAAGAGCACTGATATGTCTTTCCAATTATTTTAAATCTGATTTTATTTTTGTGGCAAGTGTTTTGTAATTTTTCTCATATAATTCCTGACATTTCTTTGGTAGATGTATTCCCAAATACTTTATACTCTCAACATTTGTTTGGAATGGAATTTCTCTTTGTATCTCTTGCTGTTGCATTTTGTTGGTGATATATAAGAATGCTGAGGATTTAGGTGGATTTATTTTGTATCCTGCCACTTTGCTGAAACTTTGAATTATTTCTAGTAGCTTTTTAGCAGAGTCTTTGGGGTTCTGTAAGTATACCATCATGTCATCTGCAAAAAGTGAAAGTTTAATTTCCTCATTTCCTACTCTAATTCTTTGAATCTCTTTCTCGGCTCTTATTGCCGAGGCTAGCGTTTCTAGTACTATATTGAATAGTAATGGTGATAGTGGGCAATCCTTGTTTCACTCCTGATCTTACTGGGAAAGGTTGCAGTTTATTTCTATTGCATATTATGCTTACTGACGGTCTTAAATATATGCTCCTGATTATTCTAAGGAATAGTCCATTTATTCCTATACTCTCAAGAGTTTTTAGTAGGAATGGATGTTGGATTTTGTCAAATGCTTTTTCTGCATCTATTGAGATGATCATATGGTTCTTATTAATTTGATTATTAATATGGTCAATTATATTAATAGTTTTCCTAATATTAAACCAGCCCTGCATTCCTGGAATAAATCCTACTTGATCATAGTGTATTATCTTGGAGATGATTTTCTGAAGTCTTTTTGCTAATATCTTATTTAAGATTTTAGCATCAATATTCATTAAGGAGATTGGTCTATAATTTTCTTTCTCAGTTTTCGATCTTCCTGGTTTAGGTATCAGTACCATGTCTGTGTCATAAAATGAGTTTGGTAGGACTCCTTCATCCCCTATTTTTTCAAATAATTTATATAATATTGGGGCTAATTCTTCTTTAAATGTTTGGTAGAATTCACATGTGAATCCATCTGGCCCTGGGGATTTTTTCCTGGGGAGTTGATTAATAGCTTGTTCTATTTCTTTTTCTGAAATGGGACTATTTAAGCAATTTATCTCCTCCTCTGTTAATCTAGGGAGCCTATATTTTTGGAGGAAGTCATCCATTTCACTTAAGTTATCAAATTTATTGGCATAATGTTGGGCAAAGTAACTCCTTATTATTTCTCTAATTTCCTCTTCATTGGTGGAAAGATCCCCCTTTTCATTTGTAAGACTATCAATTTGATTTTCCTCTTTCTTTTTTTTGATCAAATTTACCAAAGGTTTATCTATTTTATTGGCTTTTTCATAAAACCAACTCTTGGTTTTATTTATTAATTCAATAGTTTTTTTACTTTCAATTTTATTGATTTCTCCTTTTAATTTTTGTATTTCGAGTTTAATTTTTGGTTGGGGGTTTATAATTTGGTCTTTTTCTAGCCTTTTAAGTTGTAAGCCCAATTCGTTAATCTTCTCTTTCTCAATTTTCTTCAAATAAGCCTCTAAAGATAAAAAATTTCCCCTTATTACTGCTTTAGCTGCATCCCAAAGATTTTGATATGATGTCTCATCATTGTCATTATCTTGGGTGAAATTGTTAATTGTTTCTATAATTTGCTCTTTCACCCAGTCATTCTTTAAGATGAGATTATTCAGTTTCCAATTACTTTTTGGTCTATTTACCCCTAACTTTTTACTGAATGTAGCTTTTATTGCATTGTGATCTGAGAAGAAGGCATTTATTATTTCTGCCTTCCTACATTTAATTTTGAGATCTTTATGTCCTAATATATGGTCAATTTTTGTATAGGATCCATGAACTGCTGAGAAGAAAGTATATTCCTTTCTATTGCCATTCAGTTTTCTCCAAAGGTCTATCATACCTAGTTTTTCTAATGTTCTATTTACTTTTTTAATTTCTTTCTTGTTTGTTTTGTGGTTTGATTTGTCTAAATCTGAGAGTGCAAGGTTGAGATCTCCCACTATTATAGTTTTACTGTCTATTTCTTCTTGCAGTTCTCTTAACTTTTCCTTTAGAAAGTTAGATGCTATACCACTTGGTGCATATATGTTTAGTATTGATATGGCTTCATTATTTATGCTACCTTTCAGCAGGATATAGTTTGCTTCCTTATCTTTTTTAACGAGATCTACTTCTGCTTTTGCTTGATCTGAGATAAGGATAGCTACCCCTGCTTTTTTGGCTTTACCTGAAGCATAATAGGCTCTGTTCCAACCTTTTACCTTTATTCTGTATGAATCTCCCTGCTTTAAGTGTGTTTCCTGTAGGCAACATATTGTAGGGTTCTGCTTTTTGATCCAATCTGCTATCCGTCTCCGTTTGATGGGATCGTTCATCCCATTTACATTTACAGTCAAAATTACTAATTTTGCATTTCCTGCCATCGTATTATCCCCAGATTATGCTTTTTTCCCTTGACCCCCCTGATCCCCCTCCCCGATATTTAATTTGCAGACCCCCCTTGTGACGCGCAACCCTCCCTCTTTTTTTTTTTAGGATCCCTCCCCCCTCCCTCCAAGTCCCTTCACTTATTCTCCTTTTCCTTTTCCCTTTTCCTCTCCCCCCTTTTAATGAGGTGAGAGAAAATTCTCTGAAAAACAAATATGTTAATTATTTACTCTTTGAGCCTCTCCTGATGAGAGTAAGATTCACACAATGATTCTCCCCCACACTAAGTTCCCTCAGATATGGTGTATTTTCTATGCCTCTTCCTGGGATGTAGTTTCCCTCTTTTTATCACTCCTTCCCCTTTTTCTGAACAGACCTCCTTCCCTTTACTACACCACCCTTTTTTTCTTTTATATCAGTAAAATCAAATTATCCTTGAGTTTTTTTTTTTATATACCCACAACAGAGTTACAATTCTCAAGGGTTCTGTGTACCTTTTTCTGTTTCTCTTCAGTCTTGTGGATGTAGATCAAATTTTTTGTTTAAGTCTGGTTTTTTTCTTAGAAACATATAGAATTCCTCTGTTTCATTGAATGACCATCTTCTTCCATGGAAAAAGATGCTAAACTTAGCTGGGTAGTTCATTCTTGGTTGCAGTCCTTGATCTTTTGCCTTACAGAATATCAGGTTCCAGGCCCTTCTATCTTTTAATGTGGAGGCAGCCAGATCTTGGGTGACCCTTTTTGTGGCACCTTGGTATTTAAATTGTTTTTTTCTAGCTGCTTGCAGGATTTTCTCCTTTGTGTGGTAATTCTGCAGCTTAGCCACAATATTCCGTGGTGTTCTTTTTTTAGGGTCTATTTCAGAAGGAGTTCGATGAATTCTTTCCACATCTACTTTCCCTTCTGTTTCTATTATCTCTGGACAGTTCTCTTTGATAATTTCCTGTAAAATAGAATCTAGGCTCTTTTTTTGGTCATAGTTTTCTGGAAGTCCAATAATCCGCAGATTATCTCTCCTAGATCTATTTTCCAGGTCTATAGATTTTCCCAGTAAGTATTTGACGTTGTTCTCCAGCTTCTCATTTTTTTTGTTTTGTTTGACTGATTCTTGGGTTCTCTGTGAATCATTCATTTCTATTTGTTCCATCCTGACTTTTAAGGAGTTATTTTCTTCTTTCACAGTTTTTAGTTCTTTTTGTAAATTCCCAATTTCATTTTTAAATGAATTATTTTGCTCTATTGAATTTTTTTCCATTTCCCTAATTTTTTTTTGAGAATTATTTTCTTTTTCCAATTCAGAAATTCTATTTTCTTGAGACTTTTTTATCTTTTCCAATTCAGAAATCCTACTTTCCTGTGTTTTTTTAACCTTTTCTAATTCATAAATTTTGTTTCCCTGCATCTCCTGTGAATTCTTTATTTTTTCCAACTCCAATTTCAGGACGTTGTTATTCTCTATCATAGCTTCCCTTTCCTTTCCCCATTTTTCTTCAATCTCCCTCAATTTTTTAAGAGTTTCTTCTAGGAGAGAGTTATGTGATGGGGGGCAGGGATCATTCCCCTTTGGGTTGTTATCTGCTGACTCTCTGCTGTTAACTTCCTCGGGGTTGTATACCCGCTCTTTCTCTGTATAGAAGGAATCTATAGTTTTTCTAGCTTTTTTGCTCATATTTAAAAAAAAACTTTTGGGGTCTGTCCCTGGGGTAGGAAATTATTTATTTACTTCTTTACCAGCTTCCTCCCAGACCAGATGCATGCAGAGGCTCCTGTGCCTGAGCTAAGATAGAGCTCTGGGAGAGAGTTCCCCACCCCCTCCCTGGAAGTGCCTCAGAGGTGATTAGCACTACTGTTCTTCGAGGGCATAGAATAGTGAAGACAGCACAAAGCCCAGCCTATGTGTCCGGGTGGGGAGTGGATGTCTGCAGCAGGTGACGGGAAAAGCCCCTGTGCTCAAACTGGAAGTGTCTGCCAGAAACCGCGGTCCCTAGTTCAAAGGTTCCGCTTCTCTGGGACTTCCTGGAGCTGAGTTCCACTCCCTCCAGCTAAGCTAGGCAGTGTGTGTTGCCTTGGGCCGTATCCACCCACTTGTCAGTCTCTTAACTATTCTCAGGAGGGAGCTGAGGCCACACCCCCTGGTGCCGAGATCTGCTGAGTCACCTCCAGGGTCTGGGGAAAATCTAATCTGAGTTTTAAAATATTTTGGCTTTCTCTTCTGAACTGCTAAATAATTAGCAGAGAAGAGCTAACAGCCTGTGCCAGATTCCTTTACCTCAGTGGCTTCTCTGATCCCAGAGCCCTTCCCAGCGCAATGGGCGCAGTGTGCCCCTACCCCACCGTCTGTGCTGGTCTCTCTTATTCCTCCCCTGGGAACTGACCTTTCCTGTTGAAACTCCAGATTCTCTTCAGCTGGTAAGTCGTGCTTCCAGTCCTTATGGTATCTATCAGTCCTGAGCTAATTCTGAGACTTAATTTATTTAATTGGTTGTGAGGGAGTGAGGACGTTCACAGAGACTTGTGTTTCTTCTCTGCCATCTTGGCTCCGCCCCCCTGACCTTTATTCTTTTTATTATTTATTTTTATTAAAGCTTTTTGATTTTCAAAACATATGCATGGATAATTTTTCAACATTAAGCTGGCAAAATCTTGTTTTCCATTTTTGCCCTTCTTACCCCATTCCCTCCCCAGATGGCAAGTAATCCAATATATGTTAAGCATAGTAAAATATATGTTAAATCCTATATATACATACATATTTATACAATTATCTTCCTGAACAAGAAAAATCAGTTCAAAAGGGAGAAAAAATTTCAGAAAAATAAAATGCAAAGAAACAACAGAAAAAATGAAAATGCTATGTTGTGATCCACACTCAGTTCCCACAGTCCTTTCTTTGGGTGTAGATGGTTATCTTCATCACAAGATCATTACAACTGACCTGAATCACATCATTGTTCAAAAGAGCCCCATCCATCAAAATTGATCATGGTATAATCTTATTGTTGCTGTATACAATGATCTCCTGGTTCTGCTCACTTCACTTAGGATTAGTTCAAGTAAGTATCTCTAGGCCTTTCTGAAATCATTCTGCTTATCGTTTCTTATGGAACAATAATTTTCCATAACATTCATATACCATAATTTATTCAGCCATTTTCCAATTGATGGGCATCTACTCAGTTTCTAATTTCTTGCCACTACAAAAAGGACTACTACAAACATTATTTTTTGCGCATGCAGGGTCCTTTTCTATCCTTTAAGATATCTTTGGCATATAAGCCCAGTAGAAACACTGCTGCATCACAGGGAATAGGCAGTTTGATAATCCTTTGGGCATAGTTCCAAATTATTCTCCAGAATGGTTGAATCACTTTACAAGTACACCAATAATGTATCAGTGTCCCAGTTTTCCAACATCCCCTCTAATATTTATCATTAGTTTTTCTTGTTATCTTAGCCAATCTGAAAGGTGTATAGTGGTATTTTAATTTGCATTTCTCTGATCAGTAGTGATTTAGAGCACCTTTTCATATGACTAGAAACTGTTTTAATTTCTTCATATGAAAGTTGTTTATATCCTTTAAGCATTTATCAATTAGACAATGTTTGAATTCTTATAATTTGAATTAATTCTCTATATATTTTATATTAAAGTTTTTATCAGAACCTTTGAATATAAAAAATGTTTTCCAAGTTTATTACTTCCCTTCTAATCTTGTCTGCATGAATTTTTTTTTGTACACAACCTTTGTAACTTAATATAATCAAAATTATCTATATTTTTGTTCAATAATGAATTCCAGTTCTTCTTTGGTCACAAAAATCTTTCCCTCTCGGTGAAGTCTGGGTTAGCCTCCTGGAGGCCCCAGAACCTGTTGGAGTCTTTAGGGGGAGAAGTGAAGACTAGGCTAACCACTAACCTCCCTTCTCATAGTCCTCCTCCAAAGTGATTCTTGTCTTATTCCACCCCCTAATCCCTCCTAGGATTATCTGTGTACACCAAAAGATGGGCCATTTTCCATGCACAAGTTAATAGAGTATAGTCCAATAGATAATTAGCGTTAAGTGTCTGATTCTAGTGCACTATTCAGAGTTTTAGTCATTTACACCTCTCCACAGATCTGAGAGTTAAATTTTCCTTTGTTCTTCTAATTTGCTTATAATATCATACTTTATGTCTAAATCACGAAACCCATTTCATTCTTATCTTGGTATATGGTGTTAGGTATGGGTCAATGCCTAGGTTCTGCCATACTAGTTTCCAATTTTTCCAATTCTTTTGTTAAACAGGTATTTTATATACCAAAAACTGGGGTATTTGTGTTTGTCAAACACTAGATTATTATAGTCACTGACTATTTTGTCCTGTGAACCTAATCTATTTCATGATTGATTCCTCTTTTTCTTATCCTGTATGAAATGATTTAAATGAGCACTGCTTTGTGATATAGTTTTAGGTCTGGCACATCTAGACCATTTTCATTTGCATTATTTTTTCATTAATGACCTTATCTTCTGATAAATTGTTATTTTTTTTTTTATCTATATAATAGTTTTCTTGGGAGTTTAATATGGCACTGAATAAGTAGATTAATTTATGTAAGTAATTAATTTAAGATTAATTAATAATAGGTAATATTATCATTTTTATTATGCTTGGCCTACACATGAGCACTTGGGTTGATTAGATATGACTATATTTGTGTGGAAAGTGTTTTGTAATTGTGTTCATATAGTTCCTGACTTTGCCTTGGCAGATAGATTTCCAAATATTTTATATTATCAACCGTTATTTTAAATGGAATTCCTCTTTGTATGTCTTACTGTTGGATTTTACATAATATGTATTATTTATTATAGCATATATTTATCATTATACATTATATATTATATATGAATATGATATATATTTATTATAATATATGTTTATTATAATATATATTTATTATTTATTACTACAAAATGCTAATGATTTATGTGGATTTATTTTGTATCCTGCAACTTTGCTAAAATTGCAAATTGTTTCTAATAGGTTTTTACTTGATTCTCTAGGGTTCTCTAAATATATCATCATATAATCTGCAAAAAATGATAATTTGGTTTCCTCATTACCAACTCCAATTCCTTTGAGCTCTTTTTCTTCTCTAATTTCTAACATTTCTACTGCAATAATAAATAGTAATTGTGATAGTGGGCAATCTTGTTTAACCCCTGATCTTATTGGGAATGGTTCAAGTTAATCCACATTACATATAATGTTTGCTGATGGTTTTAAATAGATGCTGCTGATCATCTTAAGGAAAAATCCTTTTATTCCTATATTCTCTGTTTTTAATAGGAATGGGTAATGGATTTTATTAAATGCTTTTTCTGTATCTATTGATATAAATAATCATGATTTTTTTTTTAAGTTTATCTAATGATATAGTCAAATATGCTTATAGTTTTCCTAATGTTGAACCAGCCCTACATTCCTGGTATACATCTTACTTGGGTTATGGTTTATTATCCTGGGGATGACTTTCTGTAATCTCTTTGCTAATATTTTATTTAAGGTTTTTGCATAATATGCATTAAAAAATTGGTCTATAATTGTCTTTCTCTGTTTTCACCCTACTTGGTTTAAATATCAGCACCATATCTGTGTCATAAAAGGAATTTTATAGTACACCTTCTTTCCCTATTTTTTCAAATACTTTTCATAGAATTGGAAGTAATTGCTCGCTAATGTTAGGTAGAATTTATATATAAATCCATTTGGTCCTGATTTTTTTTTTTTTTTTTTTTTTGTATGGAGTTGATTAATAGCTTGTTCTATTTCTTTTTCTAAAGACTATTTAAGTAACTTATTTCTTCTTCTGTTAATCTGGGCAATCTCTATATTTGTAGGTATTCCTCCATTTCACTTAGATTATTATATTTATTGATATGTAGTTGAATAATAACTTCTAATTATTACTCCAATTTTCTTTTTATTAGTGGAAAGTTCTCCCTTTTAATTTTTGAAATAATTTTATTTTCTTCTTTTCTTTTTCTAATCAAATTAACTAATGATTTTTCTATTCCATTGTTTTTTTCCCATGAAACAAACTCTTAAGTTTATTTATTAATTCAATAATTTTGTTACTTTTATTTTGTTAATCTCCCATTTTATTTTCAGAATTTCAAATCTGGTATTTAGTTGGGGCTTTTAATTGATTCTTTTTCTAGTTTTCTTACTAGAAAGGGTTATCCATTCATTGATCTTCTCTTTTTATCTATTTTATGAAAGTAAGCATCTAGAAATATAAAATTTCCCCTTATTACCACTTTGGCTACATCCCACAAATTCTGGTATGTTGTCTCATTGTTGTAATTCTCTTGGATGAAATTATTGATTCTCTGGGATTGATTGTGTCTATGATTTGCTGTTTCACCGATTCATTCTTTAGGATTAGAATATTAAATTTCCAATAAATTTTTGATCTATTTTCTCCTGACTATTTTATTTATTTATTTTTTAATAATTTTTATTATATATTTTTTAGATAATATTATCCCTTGTATTCATTTTTCCAAATTATCCCCCCCTCCCTCTACTCCCTCTCCCCGATGACAGGCAATCCCATACATTTTACATGTGTTACATTATAACCTAGATACAATACATGTGTGTAAATACCATTTTCTTCTTGCACAATAAGCATTAGATTCCGAAGGTACATGTAACCTGGGCAGACAGATATTAGTGCTAACAATTTACATTCACTTCCCAGTGTTTCTTCTCTGGGTGTAGCTACCTCTGTCCATCATTGATCAACTGGAAGTGAGGTGGATCTTCTTTATGTTGAAGATTTCCACTTCCATCAGAATATATCCTCATACAGTATTGTTGATGAAGTGTACAGTGATCTTCTGGTTCTGCTCATTTCACTCAGCATCAGTTGATGTAAGTCTCTCCAGGCCTCTCTGTATTCCTCCTGCTGGTCATTTCTTACAGAGCAATAATATTCCATAACCTTCATATACCAAAATTTACCCAACCATTCTCCAACTGATGGACATCCATTCATCTTCCAGTTTCTAGCTACAACAAAAAGAGCTGCCACAAACATTTTGGCACATATAGGTCTCTTTCTGCTCTTTAGTATTTCTTTGGGATATAAGCCCAGTAGTAGCACTGCTGGGTCAAAGGGTATGCACAGTTTGATAACTTTTTGGGCATAGTTCCAAATTGCTCTCCAGAATGGCTGGATTCTTTCACAACTCCACCAGCAATGTATTAGTGTCCTGACTATTTTATTGCAACATGATCTGAGAAAAATGCATTTAATATTTCTACCTTTCTTCATTTGCTTTTGAGGGTTTTATGTCCTAATCCATAGTCAATTTTTGTATAAATCCTATGTAATGCTCAGAAACAGGCATATTCCTTTTTGTATTGATTCAATTTTCTCCAAAGGTCTATCATCCCTAACTTTTCTACCATTATATTTGCCTCCTTAATTTCTTTCTTATTTATTTTGTGATTTGATTAATGTAGTTTTGAGAGAACAAGATTGAGATCCTCCAGTAGTATTGCTTTGCTATCTAATCCTTCTTGCAGTTCTCTTAACTTCTCTAGAAATTTGGATGCTATATATGTTTAGTATTGATATTACTTCATTATCTATGATACCTGTAAGTAGGATATGGTTTTCTTCCTTATCTTTTAATTTTATCTATTTTTGCTTTTGTTTGATCTGAGATCAGGATTGCTACCCCTGCTTTTTTTTTTTTTTTTTTTTTTTTATCTCAGATGAAGCACAACAGATTTTTCTCCAGCCCTTTACTTTTACTCTAAATGTTTTCACTTTCATTTAAGTGAGTTTCTTGTAAATAACAAATTGTAGGATTCTGGCTTTTAATCCAGTCTACTGTCCACTTCTGTTTTATGGGAGATTTCATCCTATTCCCATTCACAAATAAAATTACTTACTCTGTATTTTCTGCCATTTTGTTTACCCCCAGTTATATTTTTCTCTTCTCTTTCCCCCTTTCCCTCTTCCCCAGGATTTTGTCACTGATCATCCTCACCCTCAAACAGCCCTCCCCTTTTGCAACCCCTCGCCTTTTTTATACCTTTCCCCCTCTACTGCTGGTCTATCTTTATTTAGGCTCTACCCTTCTTTCCCCCCTTTCTCCCTACTTCCTTATAGTGAAACAAGTTCTCTGTGAAGCCAAATGTTTCTGACATTCTCTTTCTGAGTGAAATTGAATAAGTCTAAGATTCTTACATTGCTCATCTCCATCTCCTCTTTCCCTCAATTTGAAATAAATATTTTTTGCCTCTGTGAAATGTAATTTACCCAATTTTAACACTATTTTCCTATTTTTCCAGTAGAATTGCCTTTCCTCCTCTAATTTCTTTTTTAAATCATCACAATAACATCCAATTATAGCTGCCATAACATAGACACAGATCTCCAAAGTTAAATATATCATCTTCCCATATAGGAATATAAGCTTTTTAACTTTTTAAACTTTTTTTTTGACAATGAATACCTATTTAATTGTTTTTCATTTACATAATAATTCTCAAAGTTTTGACCTCAGAAAGCACTTACATTCAAAAAATTATGATTTTAAAAAGCTTTTGTTTATATATGATATCCTCATCAATATTTACTCTATTGAAAATAAAAGTGACACATTTAAAAACATTTATTTAAAATAATAATAATAATAATAATAATAATAATAAACAAATAATATGTTAACATAATATATTTTAGTGAAAATATATTTTGGGGGTGTTTCTTTATATATTTTTAACTTGGTAAAAATATGTTAAATCCAAATTCGGCATACATATTTATACAATTATTTTGCTGCACAAGGAAAATCAGATCAAAAAGCAAAAAAGAAAATGAGAAAGAAAATAAAAGTTAAGCAAACCACAACAAAAACAGTGCAATCCTATATTGTAATCCACCCTCAATTCCCACAGTTTTCTCTCTGGGTGTAGCTGGCTCTCATCATCACAAGATCATTGGAACTGGCTAGAATTATCTCATTGATGAAAAGAGCTACGTCCGTCAGAATTGATGATCGTATAATCTTTTTGTTGTTGTGTACAATGATGTCCTGTTCACTTCACTTAGCATTAGTTCATGTAAGTCTTTCCAGGCCTCTCTGACATCATCCTGCTGATAATTTCTTATATAACAATACTATTCCATAACATTCATATACCATAACTTATTCAGCCATTCCCTAACTGATGGGTATCCACTCAGTTTCTAGTTTCTTGCTACTAGAAATAGGATTACCACATTTTTGTATATGTGGGTCCCTTTCTTTCCTTTAAGATCTCTTTAGGATATAAGCCCAATAGAAATCCTGCTGGATCAAAGGGTATACGCAGTTTGATAACCCTTTGGACATAATTTCAAATTGCTCTCCAGAATGGTTGGATCCACGAATAATGTGTTAGTGTTCCAGTTTTCCTACATCCCCTCCAACATTTGTCATTATTTTTTTTCTGTCATCTTAGTCAACCTGAGAGGTATGTAGTGCTACCTCAGAGTTAGATTTTTAACTTTTAAAAGAAAGTTATTTTTATTTTTTTTTTTTTTACTTTTTTGTGTTTCTCTTGAGTCATGCATTTGAAGATCAAATTTTCTATTCAGCTCTGGTACTTCCATCAGAAATAGATGAAATTCACCTGTTTCATTAAATGTTCATCTTTTACCACAAAAGATGATGTTCAATTTTGCTATATAATTGCTTCCTGGCTGCAATCCAAGTTCCTTTGCCTTTCAGAATATCATATTCCATGCCCTTCAATCTTTTAAAATGGAAGCTGCTAGATCTTTGGTAATCCTGATTGCAGCTCCTCAATATTTGGATTGTTTTCTTTTGGCTGCTTGCAATATTTTCTCCTTAATTTGATTATTCTAAAATTTAGCTATGATGTTCCTTGGAATTTTCATTTTGAGGTCTCTTTCATGAGGTGATTGGTGAATTCTTTCAATGGTTATTTTATCCTTTGATTCTAGGCACCCAGATAGTTTATCTTGATGAATTCCTGAAAGATGATCCAGGCTCTTTTTTTCATCATGAGTTTCAGGAAGTCCAATAATACTTAGATTGTATCTCCTAGATCTATTTTTTCAGATCAGTTGGTTTTCCAAGGTGGTATTTACATTTTCCTCTATTTTTTTAATTTTTTGGTTTTGTTTGACTGATTCTTGTGGTTTCATTGAGTCATTCACTTCCATTTGTTCAAATCTAATTTTTAATAAATTATTTTCTATAGTTAACTGTTTTATCTCCCTTTGTCTTTGGCCCATTAAGGCTTTTTGTTTATTTTTTTTTCCATTTTACAAGTTCTGTTTTTCAACAAATTAGTTTCTTTTTATATCTTTTTTTTTTTCTTCTTTTTTTTTTTTTTGTAAGGAGTTATATGTTTTTTCCATTTCATCAAGTCTATTTTTAAGGAGTTTTCTTCAGATAATTTCTGGTTTTCTTTTTCCACACACTTTTGCAAAGATCTCATTTCCTTTCCCCATTTTTCTTCTAACTCTCTTTTTAGATCCTTTTGGAATTCTTTCAGGAGAGCCTTGTGAAATGGGGACCAACACATATCACCCTTTGGCAGTTCAGCTGGAGTTGATTTGCCTTTATAGTCCTGAGGATTTGAGGTCTGTCCTTCTCTTTCTTCAAAAAGAACTTTCTATGTTCAGAATTCTTTTTTGTTTTTTTGCTAATTTTTTTTTTTTTTTTTTTTTTTTAAGATTGAGGTGTGCTCTGAAGGCAAAGGGGTGACAATCACTTTAGTTTTCCCTGGGGCAGTTCAGCTCCTTTCTCTGGGCTTCCTGTGCTGTGGTCTGGGCTCAGTAGGCTCTCCCTGTGCCCGATTAAAAAAGACCTTTTCTGAAGTTCTTCCAAAGTATCTTCTGGAAATTTGCTAAATATTCATGGATCTTGTCACTTCAAAACCAGTTCAGAGACTTAATCTGTTGCTAATCTGAGGGAAGATCAGAGGAATTAATATAGTACATATCTGCTCTTGGTCATCTTGATGATCTGTATTTTTATGAATTTGACAGAGTTATTTAGAGTTCTTTAGATATTTTTGAAATGAGACCATTAGATATGAACAATTTTCAGATGATGAAATTGAAACTATTTCCACTCATATGAAAGAGTGTTCCAAATCACTATTGATCAGAGAAATGCAAATTAAGACAACTCTGAGATACCACTACATACCTGTCAGATTGGCTAAGATGACAGGAACAAATAATGATGAATGTTGGAGGGGATGTGGGAAAACTGGGACACTGATACATTGTTGGTGGAGTTGTAAAAGAATCCAACCATTCTGGAGAGCAATCTGTACTTATGCCCAAAAAGTTATCAAACTGTACATACCCTTTGATCCAGCAGTGCTACTACTGGGCTTATATCCCAAGGAAATATTAAAGAAGGGAAAGGGACTTTTATGTGCCAAAATGTTTGTGGCAGCCCTTTTTGTGGTGGCTAGAAACTGAAAAATGAATAGATGCCCAACAATTGGACAACGGTTGGGTAAATTATGGTATATGAATGCTATGGAATATTATTGTTCTGTAAGAAAAGACCAACAGGAGGAATACAGAAAGGCTTGGAGAGACTTACATGAACTGATGCTGAGTGAAATGAGCAGAACTAGGAGATCATTATACACTTCAACAACAATACTATATGAGGATGTATTCTGATGGAAGTAGATATTTTTAACATAGAGAAGAGCTCATCCAATTCCAATTGATCAATGATGGACAGAATCAGCTACACCTAGAGAAGAAACACTGGGAAATGAGTGTAAACTGTTAGCATTTTTTTGTTTTTCTCCCCAGGTTATTTTTACCTTCTGAATCCTTTTCTTCCTTTGCAACAACAAAAACAACAACAACAACTAAATTCGGTTCTGCACATATATATTGTACCTAGGATATACTATAACATATTTAATATGTATGGGAATGTCTGCCATCTAGGGGAGGGAGTGGAGGGAAGGAGGGGGAACATTAGGAACAAAAAGGAGTATAAGGGATAATGTTGTAAAAAACTGTCAAAAATGTTATAATTATAAAATTAATTAAAAAAAGAAAAGAAAGAAAGAAATGAGGACTTTATCAGAAACACTAGTTGTAAAGCTCTTTCCCCATCTTTATATTTCCCTTTTAATCTTGTTTCTGTTCATTTTGTTCATGCAAGAAATTCAGAATTTTAGGGAAGAAAATGACTCCTTTAAAACTAGCTTTCAGCAATGAGGGAGTCAGCCAGTTATAAGAGCAAGAAATAATAAAGCAAAATTCAAAGAATGTGAAAAATCTCCTAAAAAAAAAAAAAAAAAATATATATATATATATATATATATATATGTAATTGGCTTTGTTAGAAAATATTCTATAACTGGTATATTAGTAGTGTGTTATTGATGAGTCATTGGCTTTGCTGATAATAATTGTCATATTGCTGGTGAGTTGTTGATTGACTTTGGCAGTAATGTGTTGCATATAATCAGTCTGTTGTTAGCTGGCACTAAAGCATTGACATTTATTTGACAAGTTATTGTAATATAATTAGTGCAATAGTAATCAATACAGAATGTTAATGTGTAATTGCTATGTTGCTAGCATATTGTGGCCTTTTTATGGTAAAATACTAATGTATAATTGATGTGTCTTCAGCTTTGATTTTAGTGCTGGTGTGCCATTTGTTATTGGCTTTGATATTAAAGTGTTGACATGTAATTAACATGTTATGGTCTCTTTGACAGTTTTTTGGCAAAAAAATGGTATATAATTGGCATTTTATTAGCATGTTTATATGTTGTTGGGTTTGAATTAAATTTAGCTTTGGCAGTAAAGTGTTAGTATACAATTGGCATGCTGTTGTCATGCTGTTTCTTTGTTGTCAGTTTGATTGTAAAGTGATAGCATGGGATTGTCGTCTTGTTAGCATGTTGATGGCTTTTTACAGCAAAGTGTTGACATACATTTGGCTGTTGACATGTAATCTGCCTCAATGGTAAACTGCTAGCATGTAATGGGCATGCTATTGCAATATAATAGATGTGTTGACATGTTGGCTTTCATGGCTTGATATTGACTTTTAATTGACATGTTGGTATGCTACTGGCTTGGTGGTGTGATGGTGTGTTGGCTTGATGTGATGTTGACTTGTGCATTGTCAGGACAGTGTTATATTATGCAAATAGCATTCTATTTGCATAATGTTGACATATTATTGGCATAATTCATTTTCCTTCAGCATGGAACTTTCCTCACTCCCTTTTTTTCTTCTTTTCCAGATTGCCAATACTGTGTGGGAAAGCTTTTCTTCCCACATTTCCAAAGGCAAGGAAATGACTATTTAGTTGGACCAGAACAATTATTTGCCTAGGTTGCTAAGACAAATTGCACATATTCATTTTGAGACAGTACTAGAACATTTATTTATTACTTATCTGTATGTTGATGAAAGCTAATATACTCAGAATAGTGGGAAGATGAGGATCACAAAGGTATGGAAGTACCAAAAAACAAACACATAAACAAAAAAAAAACAAAAAAAAAAACAAAAAAACAAACTAAGTGTCATTCATTGGTATATGTCCTTTAGCCTATCCTTTATCCTTTGATGTGCCATGGACAACATATTCCAGTTAAGGTATGTACAATTTTTAAGCTGGAGTTTGTTGTGTAAGAGGATATGTGACAGGATGCCCAGAAGTATGTTTCTGTCTAGAGGCCCATCAATGTGATTGATAGACTTCAGAAATTTAGACACTGAGAGAATTGAAACATTAGTGTGCTTTGAACATGGGATAACCAGAATTTTAGTGTACTTGCATACTTGAGTAGCTGTGACTGACTAATGCAAGCCATTTCAAAATTATTCTTTATATTACCAAAGAGGTGCAGTTATTCTCACTCAGAGAATTGCATCCAAAGTAAAATACAACATCGATGGAAGACTGTCCACTTGACAATGGAAGATACATTTAGAAAAAAGGCAATGCAGTTAAGATGAAAATCATTTTGTTAGCTCCTTTTCTTGTAATCATCTAAAATAAATGAAAGGTATAAATTTTCTCTCTGCAAAGTACTTAATTGAATGCCACTCCTAACCATTGACAAGTACTAAGCAACCCAAATGCTTTGTATAGTGAGAATAAGCCTACAAATAACTTTTTCAAAGATAATCCTGGGCTTTTAAAACAGGAGAGTAGACACTCTGGAAGATGTTACCAAGATTTAAAGACTTTGAATATGGAATGGTTTATGGGAATATATTTGCCCCTTTCATCTGAGGATCAGCATTAATAAAATCAAATCTTAAAGATTACTTTCCAAGCTTTTATCTGTATCAGTGGCAGGATGCATGCATGCACATATACAGGTATACACATTTGTATATATGCATATTTATTATATGTTATATATGCATAAGTGTATGTACATGTGCTAACATATGTACATACATGTATTGTGTGAAATGCCATATCTTTGATGTAAGTAGAATATTCTCTGTTTTCATTGCTTATTTCTCAATAAAACTTATACAAAATAGAAACTACAGGAATAAAGAGAGTATAGATCTGAGAGGTATGGCAATAATGGAAACAATAAATGAATAAAGATGAAAAATGCTATACACCTCCAAAGGAAAAAAAAAATATGAACTCTGAATAAATTGAGGCAGAAAGTATCAGTTGGCATTGGTAGGAGTTTTCTCAACTGAGAATTTCCTTTACCAATAAACCCAAACATCCAGTATCTTAACATAATTTTAAGCTTTCATCTAAGTTTACTTCAATAACTCCCAATATAAAATAAGTGGTATGGCTTTTCTCTTGAACGAGACCTAAGAATTCAATGCATAGAAAGTATAGTGTGAGTCTACAATCCAATATGGAACCCCCAAATAAGATAAGTTGATCTTAGGGAGCATGGAAAGGAGCATTTGTTGTTATTAGTCATCTCTAAATTTTTGTTTTTAACAAGATTTGTAATCTTTGTAAATTTTGTGATTTGATCCATTTGGAATTTCTTTGGCAAAGACATTAGGATGCTTTGTCATTTTCTACTCTAGTTCATTTTTATAGATAAGAAAACTTAGGCAAACAGGGTTAGGTGATGTGCCCCAGGATCATAGAGGTAGTAAATGTCTAATGTTAAATTTGAACTTAATTCTTCTTGACTCCAAGGCCTGTAGTCTATTCACTGTGCAACATAGCTGCCTCAGGAGGATCATAATGTCAAGAATTAGGGAAGACACTGTTATTTCAAACTACCTATTGAATTGTGTGTTTAATTAAGAGAAACATTTTTTAAAATAAAAACAATAATAAGATAGAGACTGCCCAGAAGAGAACAAACCTAGATTTTGAGTAGATTGTATAACAGATTTTTGATTTTTTAAAATTTTGACTTTTTTTATTTTTCTTTTTTTTATTTTTAAATTTAATTTATTTTTAAAATTTTATTAAAGCTTTTATTTACAAAACATATGCATGAGTGATTTTTCAACACTGATCTTTGCAAAACTTTCTGTCTCAAATTTTTCCCTCCTTTCCTCCATCCTCTCTGTAAATAGCAGATAGTCCAATATTCGGTAAATATGTTAAAATATATGTTATATCCAGTTATTTATACATATTTATACATTATTTTGCTGCACAAAAAATTGGATCAAGAAGGAAAAAGAAACTGAGAAGGAAAACAAGATGCAAACAAACATCGAAAGAAAGAGTGAAAATGCTATGTTGTGGTCCACATCCAGTTCCCACAGTCCTCTCTCTGAGTGTATATGGCTCTCTTCATCACTGAACAATTCAAACTGTTTTTAACAGTCTTCTTGTTGCCATGTATAATGATCTGGTTTTGTTCATTTCACTTAGCATCAGTTCATGTGAATCTCTCCAGACCCCTCTGAAAATATCCTGCTAATTGTTTCTTACATAACAATAATGCTACATAACATTCATATACCATAATTTATTCAGACATTCTCCAATTGATGGGCATCCACTCATTTTTCAGTTTCTAAACACTACAAAAAGGGCTACTACAACCATTTTTGTTCAAATGGGTCCCTTTCCCTCCTTTAAGATCTCTTTGGGATATAAGCCCAGTAGAAATACTGCTGGGTCAAAGGATATGCACTGTTTGTTTGATAACTTTTTGAGCATTTGCTCTCCAGAATGGTTGAATTTGTTCACAATTCCACCAAAAATGTATCAATGTCCCAGTTTTCCCACATCCCCTCCAATATTCGTCATTATCTTTTCTTCTCATCTTATGCTGAGAGGTGTGTAGTGGTATCTCAAAATTGTCTTCATTTATATTAGTGATTTAGATCAATAGTGATTTAGTGCACTTTTTCATATGACTAGAAATGGTTTCAATTTCTTCATCTAAAATTATCTGTTCATATCCTTATACCATTTATCAATTGGAGAATGGCATTGATTCATATAAATTTGAGTCAATTGTCTATGTATTTTAGAAATGAGGCCTTTATAAGAACCCTTTAATATAAAAAATGTTTTCCCAGTTTATTGCTTCCCTTCTCATATTGTGTGCATTAGGTTTTTTTGGTACACAAACTTTTTAATTTAATATAATCAAAATTATCAATTTTGTGATCAATAACAGTCTCTAGTTCTTTGGTCACAAATTCCTTCCCTCTCCACAGATCTGAGAGGTAAACTATGCTATGATCTTCTAATTTGATTATAATATCACTCTTTATGTCTACATCATTAACCCATTTCAACCTTATGTTGGTATGCAGTGTTAGGTGTGGGTCAATCTCTAGTTTCTTCCATACTAGTTTTCATTTTCTTAGAACTTTTTGTGACATAGATAATTCTTATCCCTGAAGCTGGAGACTTTGAGTTTGTCAAATGCTAATTTGCAATAGTCAAAAATAGCCTGGAGCCAAGATTGTAAAGGACTTTGAATTTCAAGGAAAGAGGTTTGCCTTTCTTACTCAAAGCAATAGGGAACCATTATTGAGGAAGGAAGTGATATAATCATTAACATGGTAAAATTTGTGTTCCAAGAAGTTTAATTGCACTTGTTCTAACAGCTAAACTGAGAGGAAGAGTCGGGGCAGATACTGGAAACACAGTCACTTTGGGAGGTTTTTGCAATAGTGAAGATGAGAAGGGATAAGGGTATGACCTAATAGGGGCTGGATCAGAAATACATTGTAGAAGTTGGAGCAAAAAGAGTTACTCCGTGATTGACTGTGAATGGTGAAAGAGAGAAAAAAAGTTGATGATGACTGAGGTAATAACCTGAATAACTAACAGAAGGGTGGAGTCCTCAATCTGAGCAAAACAACCCACTGCTCCCTATTACCTCCAGGATAAAATCCAAAGTCTTAAAATAAAATCATAGACTTAAGAGATAAGTGGCCTCAAATGCTGCTTTTACAGTTGAGGAAACTGAGACCAGGAAAAGTTAAAAGTGATCTACTGAGTCACTCAGGCAACAAGGAATAAAGGCAATAATTGACCCAAATTCCTCTAATTCTAAATTCTACATCCCTTCCAGCATCCTGTGCTGACTGCTGTCATCAAAAGCCCCAACAATCTGATTTCAGCCCATCTTTTCCTGCTAAATTCACCTTGCTCATACTTCACATTCAAACCTCACTGGCTTTGCACAGCATTTCCTCTATATTATATCGTCTTTCATATGTGCTTTAACAGTTCAGATCCCATTCAAATTCCTTTGTATTTATTGTGGAAATATTATGAATATGCTTACCTTTGTTTCGGCTATCTTACCACAGAGAAGTAAAAGTTCTTTTGAGGACAAAGATTTTTATGTTGTCTTCATATCCCTGGACATTGAATTATGGTTGATACAATATAGATGCTCAATAAATGCTTGTTGAATCAAAACAATTTGAAGATCAGGAAAGGAACAAGCATAGGGATAGATCTATTTTAAGCACGTTGTTTAAAGAGCTAACAATATCCAACTGGAGAGGTTCAATGGACAGTTAACTGTTTAGCACAGTGCCTGGCACATAGTAGGTGCTTAATAAATGCTTGCTATCTGGTTAACTAATTGACTGATAATGTGGGTCTAGAACAGGGGTGGGGAACTCTGACCTGCAGGCTTTATAAAGTCCCTGAAATCATTCATGTAATCAACCATAGGTGATGATCTGAAAACTAGAATAACAGTCCCCTACTAATGGAGTTCTATGAGTTGATAATTTTTGCATGACCCACAAATTGTTATAAATTTCCAAATGCCCTTTAGCCAAAAAAAATTCCCTACCCCTACTCTAGTACTAGAGAAAGTGATTAGGGCTAGGTAAATTGAAAGTGTTTAATGCAGTGTTTGATACATAATAGATGGTTAATAAATGTTTGCAATCTGGATGATTAATTGCCTGATAATATGGGTCTAGAGCTAAAGAGAATGATTAGGGTTAGATAAATAAGTATTTAGGACCCTTTTGGGGCAACCATTCCAATCTACATTTGTATGAGCAGATAAAGTTACTCAGAGGGTGGTTTTTATCTTGGGATTTAATGTACTTCTGTGTATCTACCTTTCTAAAACTATATCTCACAGGGGGCCTCCATTGATTTACTACCAAATAGCAATCAGTCAGGAGACATAACATCTGCCCCTCCCCTATTTTCTCACACTAATAAACTTGGTTGTATTATCCTACAAACACACCCTCTATCAATAAGAATTAGAGACATAAACTTGGAGTAAACTCATAGTAAGACATATCATACTTAAGAGGCAGAGACTTTCAATTCCTTCCTCTTCCATTGCAGAACCCTGTTGTATTTTCTCTTATTGTGGTTTTCACACTACTTTCCCCTGGGCACACATAATTCTGTTGAGTTGGATGTTTATATGGGTACCCTAGACCTGCTCCTCAGCATAGTTCAATTACCAAATACCAGGACTAATTTTCCCTTGAATTTATTGTTGGTTTTCTTCTCTACTACCAGGTATCTTTGAAAACCATTTTTCCTATATATTTTTTTCTCTCCCTCTTTCTTTTGCTCTCTCCCTCTGTTTTTCCTTTCCCCTCTTTCCTTTTCTCTCTTCACTAATGTTCTTTTTTGCTTCTTCTGCATTGCTATTATCTATCATTGCCCCACCTCAACTTCTAAAATTTCTCCTCCTCAGATAAAAATATCAATACCTTGTAGGTTAAACTAAACTAAACATAAAATAATAAACATTTAAGCCTAGATTTTTGGAAGATTTGCTGCAGCAAAATGCCCTTGCAATTCTATTAGAAAAATATCATCATACTTCACAAAAGAATAACAAGACATTAATATATATGTCCTCTTTGTGATTTCATCAGTTGTACTAGGGGGAGGGGGAATCATATAAATAAGACCAAAGCCACTCCCAACACAGATGTATAATATATAATATGATAAATCAATTCAAACATTGAATAAGTTAGATTCAGAACCTCCACAATATCTAAGTTTTCATAGAGTAGATATAGATATGAAGAGAAAGAGAGAAGATAAATAGATAGAGCATTTATTTAGTACTATACTGCAGGGACTATGCTGAAAATACAAATAAAAGCAAAAAAAAAAAAAAATAGTTCCTATCTTGCATTATATGGGGGGAGGACAACATATAAAAAAGAATTAAAAGGAAAGTGATAGACCTGAGTCCCAGGTTCCCCATTTCTAAAATGAGCAAAACAGTGTCTATATAACATCTCTTATAGAGTGTCTGTGTATTATGATATTAAAGAAAAGTTCTGATTCGCTCCTATAAATGACGCTCTCAAGCTCAATTAAAAAGTAAAAGTAAAAAGTTTTAATCAAACAAGACAAGGTACAGACAATTTAGATTTACACAACAAAACAAATGGAAACAAGAACAATTAACAACATGACAATTATAGCAGATAGAGGAAGAGAATACATCACCAATTCAAGGGAACCTCAAAAACTCAAATGGCTGGGAGTCCCGTTTCAGCCTCAATCAACTTGAATTGTGTAAAGATTTTTCCGGGCGAAGCGTCCTCCCCACGGATGAGACTCAGTGGAGATGTAAGATTCTCAATCTTATATACCTCTCTTAAACAAAGAGAGCTTTCAGCCAAGAAGTCTGGCATGTATACAAGCGTAGAAATACGTGACCTTCTAGTGTTTTGGCTTACTCCCTATATTATCTTGACATCTATACAAATACATGACCATCTGGTGTTTTGACCCATTCTCTATTGTCTATACCTTGACGTATTTCCTTATCAATTGTATATGCTCAGGGAGGAAGCCAACCACCCTAAGCATAGACATTCCCAGGAATGGCTAGTTCCTGGTATCTATTGTCAAGGACATATAGAGTTCATGGAATGGTCAAATTCCCATAATTTAGAAGCTCAGGCCTGTTAGATTTGAGTGAACTTACAATTCTAATATGAAATTTTAATTTCTTATTCATTTGGCCTTAAGATCACGAAAATAATAAGAGGACTGAGCTAATGGCATAAAATTAGAATAAATTGTTTTCATCTTCCGATACATATAACAATTACACATACAGTATTACAAAAAGAACAATAACAACAATGTGGGTATGGCTAAACTATTAAAATAAATGGTAGCGCTACCTGATCTAAATAAGAAGCCATACCAATGATGATTAGTTTCTGATGTCAGTAAATGAGAGGCCTCAATAAGTTGTCCTGCAGCTATAAGTCTATATTCGATGTTCATTTAATGCACGCTGATTAGACTCTAACAGTTTCTTCATAACTAAAAACTTGTTCAGGATATCCACAAGAGGTTGTAGTGACAAGGAGACATGGGGTAAAGGAAGAAGCTTGGGTACCCAGGTTATTAGAAGCTATGTTGCGAAGATACCTCATATATCATGGAGAAGTTATTCACAGGGTACAATGTTAAATCACTCAAATTGGATGAATGTGAGAGAAGGCAGGGTTCCATCTGCCGAAACATCATCCCACAAACAATCCCCCTATCAGTTGCAGTACAGTCAGACAAAGTGTGGGTTACATTATTCAAATCTATGCAGTTTCCATACAGTTTCCATACAGTTTCCATATATATGAGTAAAGCAAAGTAATTAGGTAAGACAAAAGGTAACACATGAAATTGACACATAACAGCCCATATCTTCACTTGACAATACACAATAGTTCCAGTCCACCAAAAAGAAGTACACATAGCATTTTCAGGTCATTGTTTTTCCATGCTTCTGCTAAATTAAACATATAATCCCACATTGCAACAATCTCTGAGCATTTTCTTTTTGTATCTAGGTATACATATTTTGTAAAGGGCATTTGGTCCACTTAAATAATTTACTAATATTTCCAGTCAAACCCAAACTAGTAATAATACTATCATTAAAAAACTTGTAAGAATTGGCCTTGACATTTTAACGTATTTTGGTGGGGTAGGATCGTCGTGGGCAACTATTGAGCCTTTACTGTCAAAGCTTGAGAAACATCTTGCCCAGCACTGCGCTGTCTGCTGGCCAAGGTCTCAAGGTCTATTGAATTAACTATACCCAAACCAGTTCCAGCACCACCAAATAGAGTGTCATACCAGGTTCTTTTCTTTCTAACACAATTCATCAGAGGAGGAAAAGTTACATTATTGGTACCAGTTTTTTAGGAACTCTTATGATTGATGGAGGATGTTTTGTAGGAGGGGGAGGTGTCAGTAATAGACATTTTATCTAATAATGAGGCCTCAATACCGCTATCAAGATTTTACATGCATAGTCCATCAGTTGTTTTTCAATGTTGGTCTCAGCTTGTTCTCTGCATTCAGTTGGGAAGTCCACACCTCGGATTCCACCAGTCCTTTAATTCCGATGTGCTGAGTCCACTCTCTTTCCTGTGTAGCACTGCTGTATCTGATGTCAAGAGGATCTGGAACAGTCCTTTCCATCTCAGGGTCAGCTTGTCCTCCTTCCATGTCTGAACCAGGACCCCGTCTCCAAGCTAGAACTCATGCACTGTTGAAACCCTAAGGGAGGAGTCTGAGCAATAAGCCTGTTTAGTTGTAAAGTTTTCAGATGTTACAGTAAAGACATAATATATTTCCTTAAAAACAAATCCTTGGTTTCAAGTATTGGATACAAGGAAGAATTTTGAATCCCTTTTGGATAAGGGTGACCATACAATAATTCATAAGGTGACAATTCCACATCTCTTCAGGGGTTTTATTTTAATTCTTAATAAGGCAAGGGGAAGGCACTTGGTCCAGGGCAATTGTGTCGCGAATGCCAATTCAGTCAATTGTTGTTCAATTTCCTTATCCATCCTTTCCACTTTACATGATGAGGGAGGATGCTATGGGGCGTGTAAGTCCCATCATATTTCCAGAGCTTGGGCCACAGATTGGAGGATCTTAGCTGTGAAACAGGTGCCTTGGCCTAAATCTACCTGCTCCACCATCCCATACTCTGGAATGCTATGCTCAAGAAGTACTTTTACAACTACTGAGGCTGTTGCCCAGGCAAGGGGAATGGCCTCCACCCATAAGGTCAGATGGTCCACTACGACCAACAACAATTTGAGACACCCCACTGACAGCAGCTCGGTAAAGTCCACCTGTATGCTTTGGAAAGGCCTGATACCAGGAGGCCTTCTTCCTTTTAGACTTGTCATTGGGCCGCCCTATTCATCCTCTGACAAACAGGACACCCGCTGACCAGTTGTCTGCCATTGTGTATAAGCCAGTGCCACAAACCTAGTCAGCACCACATCACACAGGTCTCGGACATCCCAATGACTGCCCTGATGTAAATGTTGGGGTACATGTCTCATACCTGCTGTGGTCAGTACCTCTCTGCCATTAGGGAGGAGCCAGTGCCCATCTTTTATCCTTCTGAGCGCCAAGGCTTTTAGATTTCCTGCTTCTCTTCTGGGGTAAGGGAAGGTGGAGGCATTAGAGGCAGAAATGCCAGAATTAGCACCATCATCTCCTCCCTACTTACAGATTCCTCTTCTCCAGGCCGCTTTGCCTCCTCATCTGCAAAGCAGTTTCTCCTTATCTCAAATGAATCTCCTCTTTGATGCCCCTGCACATGAATCACTGCAGCGTTCTTAGGTAACATAAGATTAGTCAAAATTTCAGTGACCAATGCCCTGTGTGCCAATCCCTTTCCTTTACTGTTTACCATTCCCCTTTCTTCCCATATTTCCCAAATATATGAACAATTCCCCAAGCATATTTTGAATCAGCCCTTCAAGCAATTTTAGGGCTTGATTTACTGCATATAATTCACAAATTTTGAGCTGACCACTCTTTTGGCAAGAACCCAGCTTGAACCAGAGTCAAATTTTCCCATTAACAATAGCATAACCATTTTTCCTTTTCCCATTAACTATTTGTGAAGAACCATCTATGAACTATTCAGTGCCTTTCAACAAATGGACTTCCTACAAATCTTCCCTAATCTTAGTTTGGTAATCAATCACATTTGGACAATCATGTTCAAGGGACACATGTTCCCCAGGGGAAGCAGATAAGAACATGGCTGGATTAAAGTTATGGTCTGGCGAGAGTGCCAAATCATCTCTTTCCAATAATATTGCTTCATATTTTAAAATCCTTGAATCAGTTAGCCACCTCCTGGCCTCTTTGATTCAGGATTGATTGAACCTGGTGCAGGACACTCACTATTAAACTATCCCAAAAGTTAATTTCTCACTTTTCTTCTACCAAAAGTGCTGTGGTTGGCCTCGCGTTAATTGTGATCATACTCCTAAAGCCACATTGTTTACTGTATTTACATATTGAACTATATCAGGCTTCTCTTCCAACAAATGAGTTAATAAAGGCTTAGTTAATAATGCATATTCATCAATCCAGGTTCTACAATACTCCACCAATCCTAGAGATCTCTGGAGACTTTTTTTCGTTCTAGGCTTAGTAATTTGAAGAATCCCTTCCACCTATACAGGATCTAGTTTCTTTTTTTCCTAAGCTTATAAAATGGCCCAAATATTTTACCTCATGTTTCACAAATTGCAATTTAAATTCTCAGTCCCTGTGCTCCTAAATAATTTAACAAACTGATAGTGACTTGGACAAGGTCACTCTTTTTCTTCCTGTCACAAAAAGATCATCTACATTTTGTAAGACTTTTAACAATAAGAAATTTATCCCAGAATGTTCACACAATTCTTATATACCCAAGTAGATGTTTCATAAGTTGAACATTATACCAATTATTTTGCTTTTAAAATACCCAATACACAGAAAAATCCCAAATTACATATTGCCATAACAAAAACATTTTCAAAAGGACAAAGGCAAGAACTATTATACTTGGAGTCCCTTTAAATAATTGGCATCAATGCAATTAATTAAAACGTCTATTTTCACATAAAAGTATCTGAAAAGTTCTTAAAAATATCAATTAACCTTTTTTTTTTTTTAATAACCCTTTCAAACTATATATCACATTTCTGATCATATTCTTTAAACACAAAAACCATTATATATCTAAGGAAACAAATGTTCAATAAATTAACATCTTGTAAGAACAGCTTGACCCTTTATCAGTTTGCTTTCTTCAACCAAAAACAGCTGCAGCTTCCTACTGCTGCTCTCCCCTTGTAAAAACACATCCTGTCTCACAGTCATCTCTCCATGACTCCCCTTTTCAACCAGTTCCTTCCTTTCCCCACTGATTTCTTCTTGAAATCATTTGCTCCCACTAATCAATCCTTCTTAAATCACCTTCATTCTCCTGTCCCATCTCTCTCTGCTCTCAATGCTTACTTACTTAAACCTTCTCCGACATACTTTAAACAGTTCCAAACCAATAACTCTTCTGACAGGATGCTTCATTTAAACTATTAATTGCTTTTGTAAATCAATCTCTCTTGTCCCTTTTCTTTAATCACCTTTTTTTTTTTTTAACTTTAAACTTTAAGATTCATAACCCATAATGATAACAAATTACCCAATGTTTCAGAAGCAAACCAAATAGTTTTTTGTTTTTTTTCTTCTGCCCGAGTGCTTCAAAGCCACTAGTAAGAAGTTTCCCAGGTGGTATTAAGCAGATAAGATTGTATTGCCATTAGTCCTCTTTAGCAGACTTTGAAAATCTGCTTTTCAGAGAAAACTTGCCCACCAGTTTAAAATAGTCAAAATTTTTTTTCTTTGACTTACAAATTGGTACAACAGATTAAAAAGTTTAAAATCACAAACAATTTTTATATTAAGTAACATTAAAATAATCAATTCCCAAATTTCTTAATCATTGTTTTTAAAACTTAACAAAGCTCTTAAATCACCAAAGCAAACTAGAGGCTATTCCTAGGACTCCCGCTGCCAGAGAGAAGTTTGTTTCACCTTGAACATTCTTCCCTCCCAGAACCCAAACAGAGCTTCTCTAAACTTCAAAGCCCATTTTAATGCATTTCTCTGCCTTCACAGGGAATGCCTAGATATTCCATGATTTAAGACCACTCTGAAAGAATTACTATTCTGAATGAATTCCAATTTCCCCAATTCACCCTGATATTTTTCTAAGCCTGTAACACAGAAGCTGTTCTTATCTTATGAGCTTGCTAACTTTTAACACAGAACAACAACAAAAAAAAAATAAAAAAAAAAAAATTCAAAGCAGACAAACATACACAGACAGACACAGAGCTCGATTTTTCTTAAAGAGAGGCATTTATATAGCGAATCCTGCCGACTACGCCAATTTATGTATTATATTAAAGAAAAGTTCTGATTCGCTCCTATAAATGACGCTCTCAAGCTCAATTAAAAAGTAAAAGTAAAAAGTTTTAATCAAACAAGACAAGGTACAGACAATTTAGATTTACACAACAAAACAAATGGAAACAAGAACAATTAACAACATGACAATTATAGCAGATAGAGGAAGAGAATACATCACCAATTCAAGGGAACCTCAAAAACTCAAATGGCTGGGAGTCCCGTTTCAGCCTCAATCAACTTGAATTGTGTAAAGATTTTTCCGGGCGAAGCGTCCTCCCCACGGATGAAACTCAGTGGAGATGTAAGATTCTCAATCTTATATACCTCTCTTAAACAAAGAGAGCTTTCAGCCAAGAAGTCTGGAACGTATACATGTGTAGAAATACGTGACCTTCTAGTGTTTTGACTTACTCCATATATTATCTTGACATCTATACAAATACATGACCATCTGGTGTTTTGACCCATTCTATATTGTCTATACCTTGACCTTGATATATTTCCTTATCAATTGTATATGCTCAGGGAGGAAGCCAACCACCCTAAGCATAGACATTCCCAGGAATAGCTAGTTCCTGGTATCTATTGTCAAGGACATATAGAGTTCATGGAATGGTCAAATTCCCATAATTTAGAAGCTCAGGCCTGTTAGATTTGAGTGAACTTACAATTCTAATATGAAATTTTAATTTCTTATTCAGTCTGACAGGATCCAATGAACTAAGGAATAGGGAAAGCATTTTGGGCCATGTAAAATAGTACACAGGTTCAAGATAATGTTAATGATGATGACAGAGATTATGATTGGTAGTTGAAGTTGAAGAAAACTGTATCACAGCAAGGGCATGTAGAGCTTCTCAGGAACAGCATGATATATATAAAATGCACAAAGCAGTGGTATAGGGCCAAGAAGATCTAGGTTCAAATTCATGACATTTTATGACATTTACCAGTTGAATGATCTTGGGCAACACATTCAACCCTTTGTGCCTCTCTCTCTTTATGTTCCCCACACTAGCACAGTACTACACACTACTATGCCTGTGAATTCAACATTGATTTGTGCCAGAGAATTGTAGATTCTTTTAAGCCCTGGGGAATCACCAGAAACTTAATTCAGGGCTAGGATAGAGAAAGGAAGAAAAGATATAAGGAAAGGAGAAATGGGAAAAAGAAAATAGGAGAGAAAATTCAGTATCAGACACTTCTTAGCTATGTAATTTTAGGTAAGACTATTTGTCTGCTAACTCTATTTGCCTCAGTTTCCTCATCTGTAAAATCAGTTGGAGAAGGAAATGACAAACCACTCTAGTATTTTTTCCAAGAAAACTCCAAATGGGTGTTAAAGTTAGGATTAGAATAAGTCATAAAGAGTGAAATGTCTAAACAACAATAAAGGCAGAAAGCTCTTTAAGAGAGAAACACGTTAAGAGAGAAATTTATAAATTTATAAATCAAAACAAGAAAACATAATATCTCCAAGATACCTAAATTTCTGCAGATTCTGGATTTTTGTGACAAAACACATCACAGCAGTCATGGAACTGCCATCATAAACATCTAGACAAGTACTTAGCACGTCTAACATCTAAGGAAGTCACATATTCGTAGATTGGATCTTAGAATAAATGAATGGAAAAAGGATTAGAGAACAAGAGAGCCTGGAAGCTGTTGCAATAGTCCAAGTCTCCCAGAGACATCCAGACATGACATCCAGAGGATGTCAAGAAGGCAGGATGTCATGGAGGAAGGACCTCAAGGAAGCATGATGTCATGGAGGAGGCAGGATTTCAAGGAGGAAGGATGTCATGTTGGCGGGATGTCAAAGAGGAAGGATGTCATGGAGGAAGGATGTCAAGGAGGCGGGATGTCTAGGTGGATAGATGTCAAGGAGGCGGGATGTCTAGGCAGATGGATGTCAAGGAGGAGGGATGATAAAGAGGCGGGATGTCAAGGAGGCAGGATGTCAAGGAGGAAGAATGTCAAGGAGGCGGGATTTCTAGGTGGATGGATGTCAAGGAGACGGCATGTATTGAGTCAGCAATTTCCATTATATACACCTTTTTTGACAGCGATGCCCCATCTAGTAGTTCCTCTGATACCTCTATCAACATAGGAGAAGACCCAGGAGAGGACCTAGGAGAAGAATCAGAGGAAGAAGAAAGCCCACCATTTAGTATAAAAGTGACCATTCGTTGGCCAAATCGGCCAGTCAAAATAGAGCCGGCGCCTCCCACAGAATGTGACACCTGCCCCGAGATGATATTGGAACCCTCCTCCAACTGGCCCCAAGGAGAGGATAATGAACAAGTGAGCCCACCCAGTACTCCCTCCCACAGAAGAGGCTGTGGCCTCTTTCACATTTTTAGGCTAGGCACGTGTTGGAGTGGACCCTCTTAAGAGCCACAAGTGCTAATTCCCCCACCCCCAACCCCCCACAAACACACACACATAGAATGTGATGTTGGCTGGATGTCGAGGAGGCGGGATGATAAAGAGGCAGGATGTCATAGAGGCAGGCTATCATGGAGGCAGGATGTCAAGGAGGAAGAATGTCAAGGAGGAAGAATGTCAAGAAGGAAGGATGTCAAGAATGCAGGATGTCATGGAGGAAGGACCTCAAGGAAGCATGATGTCATGGAGGAAGGACGTCATGGAGGAGGCAGGAGGTCAAGGAGGAAGGATATCTTGGAGGCAGGATTTCAAGGAGGAAGGATGTCATGTTGGCAGGATGTCAAAGAGGCAGGATGTCATGGAGGAAGGATGTCAAGGAGGCGGGATGTCTAGGTGGATGGATGTCAAGGAGACAGGATGATAAAGAGGCAGGATGTCAAGGAGGAAGAATGTCAAGGAGGCGGGATGTCTAGGCGGATGAATGTCAAGGAGGCGGGATGATAAAGAGGCAGGATGTCAAGGAGGCAGGATGTCAAGGAGGAAGAATGTCAAGGAGGCGGGATTTCTAGGTGGATGGATGTCAAGGAGGCGGCATGTATTGAGTCAGCAATTTCCATTATATACACCTTTTGGTCAAGAAAGGCACAGAGGCAGGTGTATACAAGAAAAATCATGTCCTGCAGCAATGACTCAGTGACTTTGTCAGGTGGCGTGTTGGTTTTCCACCCAATAATTTGGAGGCATTGGGTATAAGTGGAAAACAGAGCAAAGCCTCTCCCCAGGCCATCATATGGCCAAACTGAAGAGTTTCCATTGTCTCCATCTATCCATTTACTTTTTTTCTCCACTCAATGACAAATTCTGGCGCATTCCAAGGACTTGCAGAAGCTTGTAAATGTCCTTGATGAAGTTGCTCCTATTTTATACCTACTGAAGCTGAATGTTTTCACTTTGTAAGATCTCTTTCCCACTGATTGAGGCAGAACCTTTCAGTTGTAAAATAAAAACTTCTCATCTTTAAATTCCCATCTCAGAGGTAGCACTAATTTCAGCTCCTATAGATCCTTTTGTGCCAGACATATGGGCGTTTGCTGTAATCTTTTGCCAATTACCAGACCAGCTGGGACTTCTAATAGCTGTGTGATCTACATCTGGGTCTAGCCACCTTTTCAGTGGTGTGTCGTTCATACAGATGACGAGCAAAGGACGTTCAGGTGTTACAGCCGCAGTCCTAATATCCCTGATTTCTGTTGCTGGAAGTCAAAAGTTTGAATAAATATCACCCAATTGTTTTTCACCAGTGTGAGTCCATAAATCTGATTTTCCTTCTCCTCCTGGGTCACAGATCACACAGTGTCTATATTACTGAATGGAACAATAGCTACACATTCCTCAGTTTCCCAAACCCTCCTATGAATAGACAAGTGTCTTATAAGCACCCTCAGGGATGAGGCCATCAAGCTCACACTGAATGGAAGCAAAAGCTCTGCAAGGTGAGCCAAGAGGAGTTCCAGTTTCCCAGAAAACATCTCTCTAGTCCTATAGGCATAAAAATTACTCTCTAACTGCAAACTCTTACCCTCACAGGCTTGTTAGAGACTAACTGAGCAGGTTGGAATGCAGCATTTTCAAAGACTCTCTGAACATCATCTCTCCTTGACTGAGGCAATGAAGACACTTCCCACCTTTTGTAATGAAGACTTAGGGGCTAGTGGGCCCTGCTGATATCATTGCCCTTCCCACTCCTCCTCCTCAGGCCACTGAAGGTGGAGTGGAGGTAGGAGGGTCAGGAAATGGAAAGTCCCCAAAGGCACATGCTCAGTGGTGGGCAGAACTGAAGCAGAAACTGAATTTGCATATGAAAAGAACCAAATCCCATCCCCATTAGCAGGGTAGTTTCTGTAGTAAAATGCCTACTTTGGCCAGTAGATCCTCTTAAGCAGCAGCAAATGAGATAAATTAACAAAATGCTAAAGAGGATTCCTTTGGTTAGTTTCCATATGGCAGGTTCACCAGCTTTCTGCTAGTTTTCCTTCTCAGTTTCAGCCAGTAGGCAGAAGTCTTTCTGCTGTTCTAACTGCTGTTAGCTAACTTTTTCTCCTTTCTCTAACTCAACCTCTAATTCAGCCTGTAATTGTCTTCTCTTTTTTAATTCTTTGTCATGTGATTTTTTGGCTGAGCTCTAACTCAACCTAGACTTCTTGTATTTTTTACTCTATACCCTCAAGCATCCTGATTACCTCTGGATTTTTTTCTTGCTGAGGTGTATTTAATGGGCAAAGGAGTAAAGGCCTTGGAGCTTGAAAGCAAGCTGCTGCTGTTCTTCAGAAGTGACCTTTGTTGAAAGACCATCCATCTGGCTCTTTAACCTATTTACATGAGCCACATGCATAGCTGTGGGCTGGAGCTTGATCCTAGGTATCCTTAGATCCATAATGCCTCTCTGCATTCCCTCCTGGGTGAGGCACTACCTTGTCTTCAAGATTAATTACTGGGGGCCTGGCAGTCTACAGCACACCCCAAGTTTGGGCACCACTTATGATAACTCTAAGCATTCAGGACATTTGTGAATGTCCTGGTTCCACTCTGCATTCACTATTGCCAGTGTCTCCTAATACCCAGGTCCTCAGAGGAATCTCCAGTCACTTTCTTTTGCAGTGCTAAACCAGTTTTACCATGCTTACCTCTGTCTGAGGTCTTCAAAGATCTCTGGCCATCATTCCATAAGAAGGATGGTTTAGATACACAGTAGAGGGTTTAAGAACAGCCATGTGCAAGCTCAAGGTCTTTTATTCACATGTTCTCCTCCTGCCAAGCTGACCTCCTGGTGACTCCCAGAACACCAGGCCAAAGAGGACCTGCTTCCTCCTCCCACAGCTTAAGGAGGTCTATGAGGTCCCTGGAACAGCCAATTAGAAAAAAGACACCTCCTGTTGATGATGTGCATTTCAATTCCACCAGAGTTCCCACCCATGAGGTGGTCCCTGGGAGTTGACAGCAGACCCACTTCCAGGGGACTCAGGCATTATTGCTTCTTTACCTCCAGTTTCACTGTGCCTGACTCCTCCTTGGACCATTACACATTACCATCTCAACAAAATCTATTGTGGAAAACACATAGGGATAAACGTGCCAAATTTCAAAATCCCTCAGATCAAAGGCAAAATTTTGGAAGGACAAAAAATTCAAATATGCAGGGGTTACAATTGGAATTGAACAAGACACATCAGCAACCCCAGTAAAATACTGGAAAGATTTCAACAGAGGGCTGATTGTGAGAGGAGGGTGGAGACAGGGCAGATAGGAAGGAGAAAAAGAGACAAGGCACCATGGAGGGAGGGCAACTGAGGAAGGGAGAAAGAAAAGAAGGGAGGGAAGACAGAAAGAGGGGAAAATTGAGACAAAAGGAGAGGGAGGAAAACGAGAGAAGATGTCAGAAGTCTGAGATCTTACTTTGGAAAGATTTCATAGAGTATAGTATTTACTTTAAAATTTATGACTTTAATCTTAAAATTATTATTTTTCCAAATAGAGTTTTCAACATTCATTGTCAAAATTTCTGTTCCCAATGTTTCTCCTTTGCTCCCTTAATCCCATGTTGCCCAGACAGCAAGTGACCAAAGTGAAAGAATTACAATTTTTTACACACCTAACCACATTTCTCACTTATGGAAGAAAAAAATCTGACTCCCAGGCAAAAAACCAGGACAGAGGGAAAAAAGCAGGAATCTGTGTGCAACCCCCTGACTCAAATGGGCTACTCTGAGACATGTCCACATGCCCACAGAAAGCATGGGTTCCCTCCTCGTAAGGAGAGGTCCCAGCACACCAAGGGAGCGGCCCAGCATGATGTGAGGTCCCAGGCCAAAACGAGGGAATGGATTAAATAGCAAAAGTCTCAGCTTCATTGGATGGACTGAAAAGGAAGTAACCTTTGGCCAATGAAACAGCAATGCTATCTAGGTCCTGTAGGTCACATCACTGCCTGAAATTTTGGCTGAGGGTCTGACCTCTTTTCCCCTACTGACCTTTAAAAATAGGGATCATGTGGCTTCCTGAAATTTAGAGCCAGGTCTGACCTTTCCTGTCCTACAATCCTCTGAGAAGAGGAACCATGTGATGTCCTGAAACCAAGGCCTAAGCGGCTAGAGCCTCTGGGAAACCACCTCCTGGTCCCATTCAATCCCTTCTCTTGCACACCTTCTCACCAGTCCTGATGCATTTCTTCCAAGAGGACATCCTTGTTATCAAGGCCTTCAGGCTGGTTCCTCTCCTCAGTACTAACTGTAACCTGCCATCTACCATTTAGAAAGATCCAATAGCCTCCCATCAGTGGAAGAGTTCCAAAACCACTTTTGCTGAGAAATCTAGGCCCACATCCTTATCTCAGATCAAGCAAAAGCAGAAACTGATCTAATTAAAAGAGATAAGGAAGGAAACTACATCCTGCTGAAAGGTAGCATAAACAATCAAGCCATATCAATACCAAACATATATGCACCAAGTGGTATAGCATCTAACTTTCTAAAGGAAAAGTTAAGAGAGTTGCAAGAAGAAATAGACAGTAAATCTATAACAGTGGGAGATCTCAACCTCGCACTCTCAGATTTAGACAAATCAAACCACAAAACAAACAAGAAAGAAATTAAAAAAGTAAATATAACATTAGAAAACTAGGTATGATAGACCTTTGGAGAAAACTGAATTGCAATAGAAAGGAATATACTTTCTTCTCAGCAGTTCATGGAACCTATACAAAAATTGACCATGTATTAGGACATAAAGATCTCAAAATTAAATGTAGGAAGGCAGAAATAATAAATGCCTTCTTCTCAGATCACAATACAATAAAAGCTATATTCCATAAGAAGTTAGGGGTAAATAGACCAAAAAGTAATTGGAATCTGAATCTTAAAGAATGACTGGGTGAAACAGCAAATTATAGAAACAATAATTTCACCCAAGATGATGACAATGATGAGACATCATACCAAAGTCTGTGGGATGCAGCTAAAACGGTAATAAGGCAAAATTTTATATTTTTAGATGCTTATTTGAACAAAATAGAGGAAGAGAAGATTAATGAATTGGGCCTGCACTGAAAAAGCTAGAAAAAGACCAAATTAAAACCCCCAACCAAAAATCAAACTTGAAATACAAAAATTAAAAGGAGAAATCAATAATATTGAAAGTTAAAAAAAAAAAAAAAACTCTTGAATTAATAAATAAAATCAAGTGTTGGTTTTATGAAAAACCCAATAAAATAGATCAACCTTTGGTAAATCTGATCAGAAAAAGAAAGAGGAAAATCAAATTGTTAGTCTTACCAATGAAAAGGAGGATCTTTCCACCAATGAAGAGGAAATTAGAGAAATAAGGAGGTACCTTGCCCAATTTTATGCCAATAAATTTGATAACTTAAGTGAAATGGATGACTTCTTCCAAAAATAGAGGCTTCCTAGATTAACAGAAGAGGAGATAAATTGCTTAAATAGTCCCATTTCAGAAAAAGAAATAGAACAAGCTTTTAATCAACTCCCCAGGAAAAAAATCCCCAGGACCAGATGGATTTACATGTGAATTCTACCAAACATTTAAAGAACAATTAGCCCCAATATTATATAAACTATTTTAAAAAATAGGGGATGAAGGAATCCTACCAAACTCCTTTTATGACACAGACATGTCACTAATACCTAAACCAGGTAGATCGAAAACTGAGAAAGAAAACTATAGACCAATCTCCTTAATGAATATTGATGCTAAAATCTTAAATAAGATATTAGCAAAAAGACTTCAGAAAATCATGTCCAGGATAATACACTATGATCAAGTAGGATTTATTCCAGGAATGCAGGGCTGGTTTAATATTAGGAAAACTACTAATATAATTGACCATATTAATAATCAAATTAATAAGAAACATATGATCATCTCAATAGATGCAGAAAAAGCATTTGACAAAATCCAACATCCATTCCTACTAAAAACTCTTGAGAGTATAGGAATAAATGGACTATTCCTTAGAATAATCAGGAGCATATATTTAAGACGTTCAGTAAGCATAATATGCAATAGAAATAAACTGCAACCTTTCGCAGTAAGATCAGGAGTGAAACAAGGTTGCCCACTATCACCATTACTATTCAATATAGTACTAGAAACGCTAGCCTCGGCAATAAGAGCCGAGAAAGAGATTCAAGGAATTAGAGTAGGAAATGAGGAAATTATACTGTCACTTTTTGCAGATGACATGATGGTATACTTAGAGAACCCCAAAGACTCTGCTAAAAAGCTACTAGAAATAATTCAAAATTTCAGCAAAGTGGCAGGATACAAAATAAATCCACATAAATCCTCGGCATTTTTATATATCACTAACAAAATGCAACAGCAAGAGATACAAAGAGAAATTCCATTCCAAACAAATATTGAGAGTATAAAGTATTTGGGAATCCATCTACCAAAGAAATGTGAGGAATTATATGAGAAAAATTACAAAACACTTGCCACAAAAATAAAATCAGATTTAAATAATTGGAAAGACATTCAGTGCTCTTGGATATGCCGAGCGAATATAATAAAGATGACAATACTCTCCAAACTAATCTATTTATTTAGTGCTATACCAATCAGATTCCCAAGAAACTATTTCAATGACCTAGAAAAAATAACAACAAAATTCATATGCAAGAATAAAAGGTCGAGAATTGCAAGGAAAGTAATGAAAAAAAAAACTCAGAGGAAGGTGGTCTAAGTGTACCTGATCTAAAGCTATATTATATAGCAGCAGTCACCAAAACCATTTGGTACTGGCTAAGAAATAGACCTGTAGATCAGTGGAACAGATTAGATACAAAGGACAAAAAAGGATACATATATAGCAACCTAATCTTTGACAAACCCAAAGATACCAACATTAGGGACAAAAATTCATTATTCGGAAAAAACTGTAAATTAGTATGGCAGAAATTAGATATGGATCCACACTTAACACCATATACCAAGATAAGATCAAAATGGGTCCATGATTTAGGCATAAAGAGGGAGATAATAAATAGATTAGAGGAACAGAGGATAATCTACCTCTCAGACTTGTGGAGGAGGAAGGAATTTATGACCAGAGGAGAACTAGAGATTATTATTGATCACAAAATAGAAGATTTTGATTACATCAAACTAAAAAGTTTCTGTACAAATAATACTAATGCAAACAAGATTAGAAGGGAAGTAACAAATTGGGAAAATATTTTTAAAAACAAAGGTTCTGACAAAGGTCTCATTTCCAAAATATATAGAGAGAACTGACCCTAATTTATAAGAAACCGAACCATTCTCCAATTGATAAATGGTCAAAGGATATGAACAGACAATTCTCAGATGAAGAAATTGAAACTATATCCACTCACATGAAAGAGAGATACCACTACATTCTGGAGAGCAATCTGGAATTATGCCCAAAAAGTTATCAAACTGTGCATACCCTTTGACCCAGCAGCACTACTACTGGGATTATATCCCAAAGAAATACTAAAGAGCAGAAAGAGACATATATGTGCCAAAATGTTTGTGGCAGCTCTTTTTGTTGTAGCTAGAAACTGGAAGATGAATGGATGTCCATCAGTTGGAGAATGGTTGGGTAAATTGTGGTATATGAAGGTTATGGAATATTATTGCTCTGTAAGAAATGACCAGCAGGAGGAATACAGAGAGGCTTGGAGACACTTAAATCAACTGATGCTGAGTGAAATGAGCAGAACCAGAAGATCGCTGTACACTTCAACAACCATACTGTATGAGGATATATTCTGATGGAAGTGGAAATCTTCAACATAAAGAAGATCCAACTCACTTCCAGTTGATCAATGATGGACAGAGGTAGCTACTCCCAGAGAAGAAACACAGGGAAATGAATTTAAATTGTTAGCACTAATATCTGTCTGCCCAGGTTGCATGCACCTTCGGATTCTAATGTTTATTGTGCAACAAGAAAATGATATTCACACACATGTATTGTACCTAGACTATATTGTAACACATGTAAAATGTATGGGATTGCCTGTCATCGGGGGGAGGGAATAGTATTTGGGAATCCATCTACCAAAGAATAGTCAGGAATTATATGAGAAAAATTACAAAACACTTGCCACAAAAATAAAGTCAGATTTAAATAATTGGAAAGACATTCAGTGCTCTTGGATAGGACGAGCAAATATAATAAAGATGACAATACTCCCCAAACTAATCTATTTATTTAGTGCTATACCAATCAGACTCCCAAGAAACTATTTTAATGACCTAGAAAAAATAACAACAAAATTCATATGGAAGAATAAAAGGTCGAGAATTGCAAGGGAACTAATGAAAAAAAAGTCAGAGGAAGGTGGTCTAAGTGTACCTGATCTAAAGCTATATTATATAGCAGCAGTCACCAAAACCATTTGGTACTGGCTAAGAAATAGAATGGTAGATCAGTGGAACAGATTAGATACAAAGGACAAAAAAGGGTACATCTATAGCAATCTAATCTTTGACAAACCCAAAGATACCAACATTAGGGACAAAAATTCATTATTCGGAAAAAACTGTTGGGAAAACTGGAAATTAGTATGGCAGAAATTAGATATGGATCCACACTTAACACCATATACCAAGATAAGATCAAAATGGGTCCATGATTTAGGCATAAAGAATGAGGTCATAAATAGATTAGAGGGACAGAGAATAGTCTACCTCTCAGACCTGTGGAGGAGGAAGGAATTTATGACCAGAGGAGAATTAGAGATCATTATTGATCACAAAATAGAAGATTTTAATTATATCAAACTAAAAAGTTTCTGTACAAACAATACTAATGCAAACAAGATTAGAAGGGAAGTAACAAATTGGGAAAATATTTTTCAAAGGAAAGGTTCTGACAAAGTTCTCATTTCCAAAATATATAGAGAACTGACCCTGATTTATAGGAACCCAAACCATTGTCCAATTGATAAATGGTCAAGGGATATGAACAGACAATTCTCAGATGATGAAATTGAAACTATCTCCACTCATATGAAAGATTGTTCCAAATCACTACTGATCAGAGAAATGCAAATTAAGACAACTCTGAGATACCACTACATACCTGTCAGATTGGCTCAGATGACACGAAAAAATTATGATGAATGTTGGAGGGGATGTGGGAAAACTGGGAAACTGATACATTGTTGGTGGAGTTGTGAAAGAATCCAGCCATTCTGGAGAGCAATTTGGAACTATGCCCAAAAAGTTGTCAAACTGTGCATACCCTTTGTTCTAGCAGTGCTACTACTGGGCTTATATCCCAAAGAAATACTAAAGAGCGGAAAGGGACTTGTATGTGCCAAAATGTTTGTGGCAGCTCTTTTTGTTGTAGCTAGAAACTCCATCAATTGGAGAATGGTTGGGTAAATTGTGGTATATGAAGGTTATGGAATATTATTGCTCTGTAAGAAATGACCAGCAGGAGGAATACAGAGAGGCTTGGAGAGACTTACATCAACTGTTGCTGAGTGAAATGAGCAGAACCAGAAGATCACTATACACTTCAACAACAATACTGTATGAGGATGTATTCTGATGGAAGTGGAAATCTTCAACACAAAGAAGATCCAACTCACTTCCATTTTTTCAATGATGGACAGAAATAACTACACCCAGAGAAGGAACACTGGGAAGCGAATGTAAATTGTTAGCACTACTGTCTATCTACCCAGGTTACTTATATCTTCGGAAGGTAATAATTAATGTGCAACAAGAAAATGGTATTTACACACATATATTGTATCTAGGTTATATTGTAACACATGTAAAATGTATGGGATTGCCTGTCATGGGGGGAGGGATTGGAGGGAGGGAGGGGATAATTTGGAAAAATGAATTAAAAAAAAAAAAAAGAATGACTGGGTGAAATAGCAAATTATAGAAACAATTAATAATTTCACCCAAGATAATGACAATGATGAAACATCCTATCAAAATCTGTGGGATGCAGCTAAAGTGGTAATAAGTGGAAATTTTATATCTTTAGAGGATTATTTGAAGAAAATAGAGAAAGAGAAGATTAATGAAAAAAAAGACAATAGATCACTAATCAAAGTAATAAACATTTTTAAGCACTTATTGAGACATTGTGATTAGTGCTGGAAATACAAAAATAATCATATTATCACTCTTCCTTGAATAAGACATTCTATCTCTGGGCTTCCAAAATACTGCTGGACCTCATTCCTGGAATGCATTATCTCCTCTGTTCTGACTACTGATGATCTCTCTGGCTTCTTCTGTGTCTCATCTAAAATCCCATCTGAGGTAGAAAGCCTTCTCTTGATTCCAGTGCTCATCTTTTTTTCATCACTTCCTATTTTTTCTATATGTAATTTTTGGTACATATTTCTTAGCTTGTAATCTCTCTGTTAAACAGTGAGGTCAGAGGCAGAGCTTATACCTAATACATAGAAGTTGCTTAATAAATGTTTATTGATTAACTGATGGGATCTTTGACAAATAATCCAATCTCTCTGAGCCTCAGTTTCCTCATGTATAAAATGATTCTTATAAGATCTCTTCTGGTTTTAAATCTGTGGTGGTATGATTCTGTGGTCTCAGTTAAACCTTTTATCATTTTCAAGTAAGAAGAGCTTTGTATTACTGTTCAGTTACCCTGACAAGTCATACAATTATTTTAATGTCATCTGCCTAATTAAGATCTTGAGAAACCTATTCAATCACAAGTATTAAGTGCCTACTGTTTACCAAGTATTGTATTAGGTTCTAGAAACATAGAGACACAAACAGGGCCTGCCTTTAAGTAAGGCAGAAAAGAAGAAGAAACTGAATATATACAGGTAAGTAGATATAAAAATGCAAAGATATGTATAACAGGATTTCTGCCTACCTGGATCTTATTGTCTGAATATTAACTTGGAAAGTAATTTCACATGTCTGAAACAGAACTAAGAATCTTTCCCCTGAACACCCCTTCTACTCCATTTCATCTATAGGCAAGCAGGTGACACAGTAGTATACTGGAACAGGAATCAGAAAGACCTGAATTCTAATTCAGGCATAGATACTAGAATTTATGTTTGCCTTAGTTTAAGCAAGAGAAAAGAGAAAGTAATAATGGCACTCAAGACTTCCAAGGATTGTTCTGAGGAGTAAATGAGACATTTGGAAAGCATTTAGCACACAGTTCCTGGCATATTTATTATTCAGTCATAACAATCATATCAAGCTCTTTGTGATCTCATGGACCTCCTCCTATTGGGATTTTCTGGGCAATAACACTGGAGTAATTTGCTATTTCTTTCTCTATAGCAAACAGAGAGTGTGACTTGACAATGTCTCATAGCGAGGAAGATTCTGAGGCTATAGTTGAACTCTGCTATTCCTGACTCCATGCCCAGTGCTCTATCCATATTATCAGCTGGCTTTTTGGCACTTAATAAATTCTAGTTCTCTCCTTCTGCCCTCTCCCTCCATTTGCCTTTTTCAGTCCTGTTCATCACCATCATACCAAGTATCAAATATCAGGATGCTCCCTTCCTCCTGTTCTTTTCATAGCTATTCAGGTGTGATACCTAGCCATTTTTCCTTTACCTGTCTCAAATTCAACCTCACATCTCTAGTCACATGGCCATCATTCCAATTCAGGTTCTTCTAACTTTACTTTGGGTATTTTCTGTGAAGTGTGTCATCTCCAGAAATGAAGTCATAGAGATCTAGCCCCTATTTGACAATCTTTCCTAGTTCAGGGTTAATCCCCTATATCAGAGATGCTTCCTTGATTTGCCATGATCAGTTACTTAACACTTGTGGAGTTTCCATGCACCAGTGAACCTTACGACCACAATAAAATGAGTTTTGTGTCCTCAGTCAAGTTGGTTATAGTTAATGGCTCCTTCAAATGCCTTTAAACTATTCAAGCCTCCCATCCTTTCTAAGGAATATTTGTTTAGTCTCCAGAGACAGATTTTATATTTGATCTTATAAATAATTGGAAGTCACTAGAGTTTATTGAATAGAGAGGTGACCTAGTCAAACCTATACTTTAGGAAGACCTTTTTGGCAGCCATGGGAAGGCTGAATTAGAGACGGGGAAGGACATGAGGTAGGGAGGCAGATTATAAGGCTATTGTACTTGGGAATCATCTTTTAATTTTTTTTTTTCTTAAAGCTTTTTATTTTCAAAATATATACATGGATAATTTTCTACATTCACCCCTACAAAACTCTGAGTTCTAATTTTTTCCCTCCTATCCCCTCACTGTCTCCCCCAGTTGGCAAATGATCCAATATATGTTAAACATGTGCAATTCTTATTGTTCTGTAAGAAATAACCAGCAGGATGAATACAGAGAGGCTTGGAGAGATTTACATCAACTGATACTGAGTGAAATGAAAAGAATTAGGAGATCGTTATACACTTCAACAACAATACTGTATGAGGATGTATTTTGATGGAAGTGGATATCTTCAACATAGAAAAGATCCAACTCACTTCCAGCTGATCAATGATAGACAGAAACAACTACACCCAGAAAAGGAACACTGGGACATGAGTATAAACTGTTAGCAGTTTTTGTTTTTCTCCCCAGATTATTTTTACCTTCCGAATCCAATTCTTCCTTTGCAACAACAACATCAACAAAATTCGGTTCTGCACATATATATTGTACCTAGGATATACTATAACATATTTTATATGTATGGGAATGCCTGCCATCTAGGGGAGAGGGTGGAGGAAAGGAGGGGAAAATTCGGAACAGAAGGGAGTACAAGGGATAATGTTGTAAAAAATTACCTATGCATATGTACTGTCAAAAAATGTTATGCTCATAAAATTAATTTTAAAAAAATAAAAAATAAATAAAAATAAACATGTGCAATTCCTCTATACACATCTTCTCAAACATCATACTGCACAAGAAAAATCAGATCAAAAAGGAAAAAAAATGAGAAAAATCAAAATACAAGCAAACCACAACAAAAAGAATGAAATTACTATGATGTGGTCCACATTCACTTCCTACTGTCCTCTCTTTGGGTGAAGATGACTTTCTTCAACACAAGACCATTGGAAATAGACTGAATCATCTCATTGTTGATGAGAACCATGCCCATCAGAATTGAGCATCGTATAATCTTGCTGTTGCCATATGTAATGATCTTCTGATTCTGCTCATTTTATTTAGCATCAGGCCATGTAAATCTCTCCAGACCTTTCTGAAATCATCCTGCTGATTATTTCTTAATAATAATATTCCATAACATTCATATACCATAACTTATTCAGCCATTCTTCAACTGATGGACATCCACTCAGTTTCCAGTTTCTTGCCATTACAAAAAGGACTGCCACAAACATTTTTGCACATGTGGGTCTCTTTATTTCCTTTATGATCTCTTTAGAATACAAGCCAAGTAGAAACAGTGCTGGATCAAAGGGTGTGCACAATTTAGTTTGATAGCCCTTTGGGAAAAGTTGCAAATTGCTCTCCAGAATGCTTTGAATCAGTTCACAACTCCACCAACAATGTATTAGTGCTCCAGTTTTCTGAAAACCCCTCCAACATTCGTCATTATCTGTTCCTATCATCTTAAACAATCTGAGAAGGGCATAGTAGTATCTCAGAGTTGTCTTAACTTTCATTTCTCTGATCAGTAGTGATTTAGAGCACCTTTTCATATGAGTAGAAATGATTTTAATTTCATCATCTAAAATTTGCCTACTCATATCTTTTGGCCCTTTATCAAATGAAGAATGATTTGAACTCTTATAAATTTGAGTCAGTTCTCTATATTAAAATCCCACTTTCTATAGGAAGCTTTTCCTCCTAATCCTAGCACCTTCTCCTCAATGATTTCTTATTTATCTTGAATATAACTTGCTTTACATATTTGTTTACAAGTTGTCTCCTCCATCAGTTGTGAGCTCCTTTAGAATAGGGTACATCTTTTGCTGCTTTTTGTAGCCTTAGTGCTTATCACAGTGTCTGAAACATAGTACGCTCTTCATGTCCATTGAATAAATCTGGGGATGAAAAGTAAAAAAGCTACTTAAGGAGATTACATTCTGTAGGAAGAAACAAGATGCACATGTGTAAACATACAAAATAAATAAAAAGTGAATTGTTTAATGATTCAGGAATTAGCAGCGGTGGGGGGTAAGAAGAGGTTTCATGCAGAACTTTGAAGAAACAGAGATTCTAAGAGGCAGAGGTAAGGTTGTAGTGTATTCTAGGTGTGGAAAACAACCCATGAAGACGCATGGAGACTGATAATGGGAAAGAGCAATCAAGAGCCATTTGCTAATTTTCTTTTGTTTCATCTACCATTCCAAAATGAATTATTATTATTCTCTTTTTATATTCTATAAACTAACAAAATTGCATTGTCTCTTTCTTTTTTTTGGGGGGGGGGTGCAGCCTGCTGTTGTGAATATGATATCTCTGACTCAGAGATAATCTAATCCAAATCTATTTTACAGATGAAAAAAACTGAAATGCATATAGGAAACAAATTGGAGAGCTAGCATATGGATCTATAGATCCTTTGCTTTATTCACATTTTTAGGGGGCCAGCTTTCAAATTCTAGCTATGGTCACATTTGGTTTTCTTCTACCCTACTCCTATAAACACAATATTTTTTTAAAATAGTGAAGGAAAACTACAAAGAAATTACTTTAGTCAGTTGTCTTGAAGAATTCATTATCAATTTCAATCCCCTGGTTTGAAAGATATATCTTCTCTTCATTCTCTATGAAACAGTCTTAGAGAAAGAGTGATAAACAGATTTCTATTGAAGGAAAACAAATTCAACCCCAGAGAAAAAGTGTGGTATACACACAAATCCCTTTCAGGAATTGGCTTAACACCTGGTAAGTTAACAACTGCATTCAGGTGACACTTGTCTGGGTTGACAGGTAGCAGCTCAGCTAATCAAAAATGAATGATATGATCAGAATTAATGAGGCAGCACTGGGCTCTAATGAATGATGAGACTTTATTCAAATTTGCGCCTATATTTTATTAATTCCAAAGGCATCTTAACCTTTGGAACTTAAACATTTATGAATCAAATACAAGATTCATTGATGAGTATGGAAAGATGCTCACGACAAATTGCTCAGGATACTAAGCTACTAATCAAAATTAAAGCAACCTCTTAATAGTTTTTGTTTTGTTGGTTTTCTTGGCCAAACGTTACATCCCAATTCAAGCCTATTTCTTTGATAAGGAGAATTTTCAATATCCTAAATAATTTTGTCCATCTTTATTTCCTACTATATCTAGAAAGTAGAATTCAAAGACTTTAGAATATGGGGTTCAAAAGCTATTTACTAAGTTTCGCTATATCATCTTCTTCTTTGCATGGTCAATTTACCAAGATCAGGAAACATAGCTTAATTATGTAATAAAGACTTACTGTTGTATAATTCAGAAAGTAAGTGGAATAACCTAGTTTTGAGGATTGTTTCTGCCACTAAGTAATATAATAATAACTATTCTCTTGTCATCTGGCACAATAACCACAAAAGAGGCTAAAAGCAAATAGCACATCAATGTCTCCAAAAGAGAGAAAAAGCTTTGAGATTCAAGTTGCATTGAAGAGAACCTTAAAACATTATGAGTCTTCTTCAGGAGAAGCTTATTCTGTATAAGTAAGAAGGATAGGATTGGTTAACAAAGAAGTTCATATAGATTAGGACAACTAAATGATGGTTCAGGAAAAGCACTTTTTCTTTGCTTTCCACCCTTAATGTTTTTCCCCACAATAAACTTTTTTCACACCAAAGGGGAAAAAAAAAAAAAAAAAAAAAAAAGGTTCCTAGCCAGAAGACTAATCTTCCTAAGTTCAAAACTGGACTTAGACATTTAATTAATTGTGTGACTCAGGAAAAGTCACTTAGCCAGTTTTCTCTTCTACAAAATGAGTGGAGATGAAATGGAAAACCATTTCAGTATCTTTGCCAAGAAAACTTCAAATAGGTCATTCAGAAGCAATTGAAATGATTGAACAACACCCAAGAAGAGGAAGACCATTTTTCTAATTTTAAGTAATTCTTCTTTCTAAGTGTGTGCTGAACTCGTTTTACTTGCAGAAGGAGTGGAGAACAAGTACTAATAATAAGTTCTAAATTCTCCCATCTTGAAGCAAAATTCCAGAAACTGAATTGTTCAGTTGAATTAGAAAGAACTCCAGAAATCGGTCAAAGCTGTATTTGCTCAAAGATCCCCTCTAGAAAACTACAACTCAATGGTCAGTTAGCAATATTTGGTGTGTAACTCTATTTCATTTTAAATCTTTGATCCTTTAGCTGCCTTATACTAAAAATTGAAGTAATGGTGCTTAAATTGCTTACTTAATAGACTTTGTATGGGGGGGAAGCTTTTTAAATTTTAAATGCATTTATATCCTAGGTGGTTGAGAGGATTATATGTACATATATATATATATATATATACATATATATATATATATATATATATGCACATATTCGTGGGTGTATATAGCTTTGCAAAACTTAAAGAGCAATGTAGATGTTAGCTAATATTATATTTGTTATTTTAATAGTACTTATGAGAAACTTTTTCAGAGAAGAAGGGATCCTTACTTATTGTCTAATCTCTCATTTAAAAAATGACAATAATTAAATCTCTCCTTTCCCTCAGCACACACTATCAAAATGGTCTATAATTTCAGTAGAAATATAACCAGTTGGGATACACTAGAACTAATCCATCCATGTCCCCCCCCCCCCCCCCCTTCTCTTTGGAAACAACAGTAGCCATTTCTGAGTTTGTGGTTAGGGAATAGAAATGGAACTAAGTGGACCTCATAGGATTTGAAATTATGATATTGTCTTTACAATATCATATTCTATCTGTAACAGAAAAGAAAGAAAGAAACTAATAATGGTTTGGTACACTGATGTAAAGGTTTACCCTTGAAATGTCTTCCATGAATCTAGGATGAAGATAAAGTAGAAATGTTTCCATATAAGTATAAATGTTTATTATTTAAATATAGAATGTAATAAATGTAATCATTTATGATATATCATGTTTTATTTAAATATTTATAATAACATAAATTAACATGCAAATATTATTATATACTAAATATAAATAGCATTTTTCTACAAAAAATAACTATTACATGTAAAATAAAATAATATAATTTTGCAGACAGAACTAAGACTAGAGGTAGGTTATTCTTTAATATTATTATTGTAACAATGAGGAATAGAAGATGATAATGATTTCCTTGCAGAAAATTTTCTATCTCTATAGATACAGCATATAGTACAATGTTGAACACATTGTAGGCATTTTAAGCATTTGTCAATAAAAAAAAAAAATATATCAAGTATTGTTGAATCATTTCAATTATTTCTCATTCTTTGTCACCCAATTTGGAATTTGTTATTTGTCTTTTTGGCAAAGGTATGCCATTTCCTTCTCTAGCTTATGAACTCAAAAATATGAGTATTTCTGATTCCAGATTTAGCACTCTATCCATTGTGCCCCCTAGCTGCCCTAAAACCAAATTGTATGCATTTCTTTTCAGATAAATCCCATAAACTATAATGGGGATTTAATATGGGGGAATGGGGTACAAATTTAGAGAGGAGTCTGATTTGAAAATCTTGCTTGCAACACACAAATCTCTAAGATAGAAAGGTAGTAAGTAACAGAATTAAGACCTTGATCCAGATCTTGAGTCCAAATTTGATAACTTTGCTACCACACAGTGTTGGCTCTTTCAGATAATGCAGATAATGTCCCTTCCCCATCCTCAGTTCAAAGCTTAGCTGGAGAGGATTGTGGATAATAGGAAAATAAAACTCAGAGATTAGAACAGAGATGCTCAAGGTCATACTGTTGAATTGAGATAAGCTTATTTGAGCTTGCTAAAGCAGAGAGTTGACTAGGGGGTTTTAGAACTATGCTGTTTTTGAACTACTGGTCCCCTAATGAGGTAAAGAGGTTTCTGGCCTGCATTAGATCCTCTGTTGTAAAACAATTCAGTACTCTTCTCAGGAGAATCTTACCAAAACATGACAGTTATATAGAAGGATTTTAAAAGCTTAGAAAGAAAAAAATAAAATTAATTGTTAATCAATTATTGTGAGCTTTTGAATTTGGTGTGACAAACCCGATCAACTCATTAGCAATCTCAGTTCTGCCTATTTAAACTCAGCTACAACTATTCTAATCTATGGACCTCATGGGAGAGATAAGAATTGTCCTGTTGCTAATATTTCTCTTGTTACCTTAATATTCCAATAAGTGGCATGAATTATGTTTGTTTTTTTTTTTCCCCCAGATTAAATTTGGAGGGAGGAGATGGTAGATGGTAAACCACAAAACATCCTTCAAGATTGGACTCTGAGCCTAAAACTTGGATCTTGGTTACACTAAGTAGACCAAATCTTACTTGATGCAGTATTCTCTTTTCAACATATTAGAACTCTTAGAAGAGTGAGGAATTCATTGAGGAGTAGCCCATGCCATTTTAGGCCAGCTACTGGAAGGTATATCTTTATCATCACTTAAAATGTGTTTTCTCTAACTTCTACCCATTTATTCCTGATTTTCCCTTTTATATGTTTTCATTTTCACAAGGGAAGAAAAATATTGAGAATACAGCTGGAAAAAAGACTACATTCCACTTGACTTCTATGACAATTTAAATGTGGGGGTCCATGTGTGTGTGAGAGAGACAGAGACAGGGACACAGACACAGAAACAAAGAGACACAGAGAGAGACTAGAAGGGAGTAAGGAAGGGATAAGATAGCCCCTCATTTTTCCCTTGCCCATTATCTACCAAGTTGTAGCCTATGGGAGATAATGGGGATCAGTGACTCCTTTAAGCACATTCCCATCTTTGATGTCAAAGCCTTTAGGAGTATCTCAAAATCTTTATTTGTTTGGGTCCTGTAAAAGCAAGCAGGGTTTTCTTGTACTCCACAATTTAGCATGAAAGATATGGGAGCCATTATCTGTAAAGCCTAGAAAGATTATAATTAAGGGCGACAGCACTGTAAGAGGAATTCACATTGTTTTCTGTAGCCTGGACTATAAATTGAGGACAGTACAAGACTTCCGGACAATTGAATGTACATGCTGGCATTCTCACATAATAGCCATTGATTTAAAAGTCCCTGGCTCAACCCCAAGATCATAAACTGATTGGAAATGACAAGAGAGTAAGATTAACACCTTTCAGGACAACTGCCTGCTTAAATAAAAAGAAAATAAATTTGGAGTTTTCAGTCACATTGTGTTTCATCTCTCCTTCCACCCAGGGAAGAGTATGTCAGTGGGAGAGGCTTTATAAAGTGGACTTGTCAAAATCCAGGGAGTCCATAGGAGACCCACAGAGGTTACAATATCAGGTAGAACATAGTTTTGGGAGTTCACAGTGGTCATTGATTCTTTGAAGGAATACCAGATAGTTTTTGAAAAGTTGGATAAGTGCTCAGACAAGGAATCCAGACAAAAAGGAAAATGAAGACAATTATCTTAAGTAATGCAAGTGAAACAATCTTTCTTAACTCACATGTCTTAGATTATGTGGTTTCAGGGGTGAGTAGTCACATCTTTTACCCAGCCATCTAACAAAAAATCTTTTTGGCTATTTCTATGTGAACACACGTATTTTTGTTTTAAGTTTTTTTTTTGTTTGTTTTGTTTTGTTTTTGTTTTTAATATATAAATTTTTTTTTTTTCTTCCCAGCAAATAGAAAGCAAAATAACAAGTATACTCACTTTTGTATACTGCATTAAAAATTAGTTTGGACTTTTTTCTCAAAAATTCTGTGAGAACAATAACATAATTTTCATTTCCCTGACAAAGAAAATTCCACTTGCTCAGTCATATTATAAGTGTGACTATTCTATCCTATTTGTTGTGTCTGTGTGTGTGTGTGTGTGTTTGTGTGGAAGTATATAGTATACATATGTTTATGTTATGTCAGTAGAAAAAATTGGGATTATAGAATCCAAATCTTTTACTTGACTTCTATTGAATTGCTTTTTTTCTCAAAACTTCAATTGTCCATTCATTCATATGACAAGTTGTATTAAATCCCTACTATGTGTGATGTGATCTTTTCTTTTAATCTTTGAGATCAATGACAAAAAAATTAGAATTATATTTGAAAATTTTAAAAATTATAAATAGTATTTATCATAATTAAGCAGGAATCTTCTTAGATTGTATTTGTGTGCACATGGTAAGGCTTTGGAAACATTTGCTAATGTACAAAAATGTTTTTGCATATAGATCTTTTGTATATAATCTTTTTGTTATCTATAATTGACCTTCTTTCTAGCTCCATTCATCACAATCCTAGCTGCCTTTCAAAGTCCAGTTCAAATATTGAGTCCTACAGGACCTTTCTCTATATTCTCCTGCCTCCTCTCATAAGTGATCACTGCCTTCTCCACTGATCTTCCCACTCCACTGCACTTTTTATACTCTTATTTCACTGTCTCATTCTGCTCTACACTGTAGTAATTCTTGTTTCTTTCTAACAGACCAGAAGCTTCATGTGGGTCAATAACCCACATGTATCTAATTTTATCTTTGTGAAACCAAATACATTTTACTTGAGCCTAAAGCATGCTGAACCTCATGAATGTTGAAGGATGAAGGAATAAATTAATGATTCAACCAACATTTCCAGGGTGCCTAAAATGGTGAGGCTGAAATGCTCAGTACTTAAAAATTCAGGGAAACCCCTCTTCTTCTGTAGATAGAATGGATCAGGTTGAGAATGAGGATACATGTGTTCTTGTTCCTGTTCAAATTCTTCTTGTGTCAAAAATATCAAAGTTTGTAGTCAGGTAACCTAGATTTGAATTGTGGTTCTCCTATGTAAGTCTGGAAAGTTATCTAATCTTTTCTGATTGTAGTTTAGCATGTGTAAAATGAAAGAATGGGAATACCTTATTCCTATTTACACTCCCAGCTCTAAATCCTATAATGGTATAAATCTAGTGTGAATTGTGATGAAAGAAAATGCTTGAGTTTCCTTATAAGTAAAATAGTATAGTATTCCCTCTATATTCTCAAAGTATGTTGTGAGGATCAAATGGAATGAAGTTTGGAAAAGCTCTTTGTACCTCACTTTAAAAGAAAATAAAAACCATATTAGAGTTACAAAATTTGTTCTATAAGTGTTTGTCTCTTAAAAGCATGCATAATAGCATTTTCATGATTTTAAAGTTTATGCTGTCAAATGAACACCCACAGTGACTGCAAAAGTAAGGGTAGGAAATACTTAGGGACAGAGGTATCAGCCTTTTTAGAGTTCTTAACAATCCTGGGAAAACAGCAACAATAAATGTTGAAAGATAAATGATTTAGACAATATGATTATCTGATTTAAGAACTTGAATAATCATGGGATTCAATGGTTCCAGAATAATTTTTACTCATGAAAAAGAGATAGAGGTTAAATATGTTTCTGCAGAAAAAGTCATAGAGAAATTTAGAAATGTGTTGGAAAACAACTCTGGATATAATATAATGGGGAAAGAAAATGTTCTAACAATTAGAGTTATTTTTAAATGTTATAAGTTGCTTTAAAAGGTACTGAACTCAGTTGGGATTTGGGCAGGAGACACAATAAATGTCCAATAATTTAGGAAAAAAAGTATATTAAAAGTAGTTACTAAGATCTCAGTCAATGGAGATCTATAAGAAGTTGGATTCATTGAATGAATAAAGAAGTACTGAATTTCTACTCTAGTCAAAGCCTGAATTGACTGGAAAGATTAAAAACTGAAAATAATAAAGGTTCTAGAATCTAGCACCTTGCAATCTAAGGAGGGGGGCTGGGGAAAGGAAAGACATGTAAATAAATAGGGAGTGGTCTAAATGCAAGGGAGTGATCTAAATACAAGGAAATCCAGGTTAAAAAGAGCATTATTAGTTCTTTATTATTGAGATTAATTAATCCATTGAAGTGGGCATTATTTTGAATTACTTATTACTTGAATCAGTTACCAAAGTTACTTAAATATAATGTCAAATACTGAAAAAATAAAATGCATGTGATCATGTAACATGAGCTATTGTTTTCACTAATCAAATCCTAACAATACTGAGAAATGAAAGTAATTTTTAATAAACTGTTTCAGTAAACAAAGATGTAGGCTTGGAGTCAAGAAGACGAAATAACTGTGTAACTGGGCAAATCATTTAGTCTCTGTTTACATCAGTTTCTTCAGTAGCAAAATGGGGATAATAATAGCACCCATCTTACAAGGTTGTTGTGAGGATCAGGTAAAATAATATTTATATACTGCTTAGCACAGTACACATAGTAAATGCTATATAAATGATTATTTCCCCTTAAGGTGAGGGAAAATTTAAAGGACCAAAATAACAATTAAAAATAAATTCAATGCAATTGCAAAAATGAAAGAAATATGTTGACAGATACTTTTAGTTGATTGGTCAGAGAAAATTTCATGAAAAAAGTACAAATTCACTTAAGGTGAAATAGGTAAACCTACTCTCAACTCCCTTCACCCCCCAAAAAAAACCTTAATTGGTTGTCAGGAAGGTTCATTTCAAGTGCTGCTCTTGCCACTTATTAGACAAGAATTTTGACAAAACATTTTCTCTTCCTTGAAATACCAGCTAGAAGATACTGAAACAAATGAGTATCCTGAATGATGGAATTTCTGGGTAATTAATGATCAATTTAGTAATTAAGCTATCTGGCAATCAAAAAATTGAGGGTCAGTGGTTTTTCAGTAACCAAAGACATTGAGGGGAAGACCCAGAAATGTCTTAAATTCTTTCTGAAAAAGAATAGGATCATTTAGAAAATATATAGCTAAAAGAAAATCAGTACTTCTTATTTTAAAATGCTTCCACAGGCAAAGGGAAGAACCTCTGAAGATCGTTCAAATTGTTTAAAATAATTAGACAAATGAAAATCAAATCTGATTAGTGGATATTTAATGGGAAGTTAAGCTTAAGGTCTACAGCTTTTCCTGCTGTGAATATAACTTGAGCATGAGACACAGCAGCCTCAAGACATCTGGACTAGAGGAACCATTGCATCTGGATCTCTCTAAGTAGTTTTCTCCTTAAGTTGCCCTAAATTCTAATTGAGGGAACCAAGGATAAGAGGTTCCTCCTCTAGACCAAGACTCCCAAACTGGATTACATTTTTATTATAAACAGAAAATAAATCTAGCATTTAAAGAGCATGTACCTTGAGGTCTAGGAGCAAATTGCTTCATTCAATCACACACTTCAGAAACAAGTGACATTTTTTGGATTTATATCTTAACAGAAATAGCAGGAAAAGGTTGGCTCATAAATTAACAATTAGTTACTAATATATTAATTATTGTATTAATTTCTCTCAGTGGATAGATAGTTTGGTCTGGAGAGAGGAAGATAAGTTTAAATGTGGCCTCAGACACTTAATAGTGTTTGAAACTGGGCAAACTACTTTGTTTCAGTTTCTTCATTTGTAAAATGAAGAATAACATCTATCTCCCCCATTGTTATGAGGATCAAATGAGATGTTTGTGAAACAAGGATAGTGTCTGGCACATAGTAAATGCTACATAAAAGTTAGCTCATTATCTATTAAGTCTCTGACTAGGTGACTTCTATATTCTCTACCAGCTTTGAAATTCTGTAGTTCTATTTTTAAGGGCACTTTGCAGTCTCTAACATTATATAACTTGCAAAGTTTCTTCTGGTTCTAATATGTTTAAAATTCTAAGAATATTAAATAATTTGAAAGATCTTCAGAGGTCTCTTCTTCCATCTGTGGAAGAATCCCTAAATAAATGGAAGTACTGATTTTCCTTTAAGCTATACATATTTTATATCATTCTATGTTTTCTCAGAGGCCCAATTCCTCAGTCATTTAAGGAAAGAAACTGCCATGGCCTAAAGCATACCCTTTTCTCCCTTTCAAGAAACCTGATGCCAGATTTATTCAGAAACATACTTTTGTATACTTCTTGAAAAATTGTGTATACAATTATGAAACTTCTAGTTTTTACAACCTTTAGACAAGATTGATTTTTTTTTTGGTAACCATTTCTGTCTCAGTTGGTTTTAGTCAGATCCATGATATAAACAAACTGTGACCTGACAGAATATTAATCCACATAGCTCACTATTCTCTTGGGCTGCATAATTCTTTTAGTCCAAAGCCCAATACAAGTATCTTGTGCTGTGTTTCCTAAAACATTTAACAGGAGGTCAAAAGGAAAGTGGACTTGGGATAAGTGCTATTTATGATAGAGTAATTCTATACAAAATCTTTCATGAGTGATTCTCACTTGCTACAAAAAGCTGAAGATTTAATAGAGTTAAAGTTCCCAGGGAATAATTGGTGCAGAGAATTAGATTGATTATCCTGGAAACAGGGATTAGGAGTATTTCTCACATTTTATTCAGTTGCAATAATGAAAGTGACTGACCAAAGCACACAGTCAGAAAAAATGTCTTTTTTTCTAATTTTAAGGAAGGCTTAAGCCACATTGATAATAAATTTGAAACATGTAACATGCTCTCCTGGCAGTTACAATTACTAGTCTGTCCTAGACCCACCAGAGTACCTTTGACCACCGTCCTCTGCAGTGTGAACTCTACCCGGCTCGCCTCCTCTGAGGCCTTCAAAGGTCTCTGGTCACAATCTCTTGAATCTATAGCTTAATGACTGGTAGCGCACTCAAGGACAACCACGTGTAATCTTAAAAGCCTTTATTATACCTCCTCACATAATGCCCTAACTGATGCCCTGACTTGTTGGTTCCCGAGTGAACACCTGGTCAGAAGACCTATGTGTTCACTACCAAAACCCTTACCTCTTTTGGCTATCCTTCTTGGCTTGGCCACCCAAGCTAGGAAGCCAGGGTGAAGAATGCCAGGTTAAAGAGGACTGCCTGCTGCCTGCAGTGGGCTTACATAGGGCCTGTGAAGTCACACACACAGCCAATCAGTGAGAGAGTCACCCATTAGGAAGCTATCTCAATATGGCCAGGATCCCGCCCAAGGGCAGTCCTAATATCCACAGAAATTACTTCCAGGCCTCAATCTCCTGATGCACTGTGGCACCCATTTAAAGGCCCCTTACAATTCCCTTTCTCTTGTTTTGCGGGAACCGCACATCTCACCAAGCTAAACTTTTAGCACCAGCTATAGTTCACTTGATCCATGAGATGACAGTGTTATGCCCAAGGAGGTACAGAGCAGCAGATCAGTAAACAGAAGTATGACAATAAGAACCAGGCTCAACAGTGGCCCAAGTGTTCAACCCATTCATCAAAGTCATACTCGATATAATATGCCAATGAGGTAGGATGCCAATGAGGTAGGATGTCAACACTGAGGTGGGAAGTCAACACGGTAAAACATCACAATTCTAGTTAACAATTAAATATCAGTGAAATAGGTTGTCACAATTCTAGTTACATTTATCACAGTTCTAGACCAATTCTAGTTTCTTACAATTTTCTGTTGCACTTGTCACAATCCTAGAGCAATCCTAGCTTATCACAATTCTCTATTGCACTTTTCACAATTCTAGAACAATTCTAGCTTATCACAATTCTCTATTGCACTTTTCACAATCCTAGAGCAATTCTAGCTTATCACAATTCTCTAATACACTTTTCACTATTCTAGCTTATCACAATTCTCTGTTGCACTTTTCACAATCCTAGAGCAATTCTAGCTTAATACAATTCTCAATTGCACTTTTCACAATCCTAGAGCAATTCTAGTTTCACAGGTGCACATAAGCAAAGTCATGTCCAATAACATTGTCTCAATAACAACGGCAGATGGGTGCGTTGGTTTTTCACCCACTAATTTAAAAGCATAGTCCTTCAATAGAAAGCATAGGGCAAAGCCTCTCCCCAGGCCACCATACGGCAAGTAGCCACGGGAGGAGCAAACAGGCCCATTGTCCATTTACAGTCTTTATATTGCATATCACCCAAAACAGTCCATCTCAGCTGCTACACTGGAACTGTGTCTGCTGTCTCTGGTGTCACGGTCAGGAGGGACGTTGCTGCCATCAGTGTCTGAAGGGCTGCGGACATCTGGCTGGTCTCTCTGGGCTGTTGTCTGGTCCTTCTCTTGGATCCCCAGGTTACAAATGTCTCTGGTGGGGATGAACTCTACTGCTGGATCTTCACCTAGGAAAGAATGTACCCAGGGCCCCAAACCCTGGCCCAACTTGGGCCTTTCCAAATGCCATCCAGGCCTTTCCACATCACAGTGGAAACAAAGTTGTTGTCAAAAAGATGAACAAAAGTCAGTTCGTCACTTAGCTGCACTTTCTGTGTATGCCCAAAGTGCATTGCTAAGGTAAAAGGCAAAGAATTTAAAAATGTAAAACCAAAATAATTTAAAAGTGTAAAACCGAAATAGATTAAAAATATAAAACCAAAATAACTTTAAAATGTAAAATCAAAATACTTTGAAGATGTAAAATCAAAAGTCTTTAAAAATGTAAAATCAAAATTTAAAAATTGTAAGCAATCACATATCCCAAAATTCCCTTCTCTTGTTTAGAAGAGAAGATCTTGGGGATAGTCTGTGCAGTAATGACTTTACTAATAGGATTATAAGAAATGCCAATGGAATGGGCAAAGTCAAATTCAATGCAAAAACACCGAAAGGCAAAATATTTGTAAGCCAATCCATAAACTGTCTTAAATGCATGTGAAATTTCTACAATAGAAAAATGGTTGATCACATGTCTAGCTGCTTCTCCAGATTGGAATGAAGCCATAATGTCCATTGGTCTTAAAACATCCACTCATACAGTTAATGAAAAAAGAACACTCGGCTATATCCCTGAATTCTTTTGCCTAAAAATCAAAGTTTGAGTTTCTGATACCGAATTGTACTCCATGAGTGTGAATCAATAAATCTGATATTACTTTTCCTCCTGGGTCAAAGATCACACACTGTCTATTTATTCTAATGATTAAAACAGCAATTTTCCAACCCATTCTAAACATAAACACTGTTTTATAAGTACCCGTAGGGGGTTGGGAAATGAAGCTCACCTGTGGAACTGGAAAATCCACAAGGTAAGAAAAGAGGAGTTCCAACTCTCCAAAGACGATCCTAGCAGTTTTACAAGTATAAAACTCCACTCTCTCTAACTGCAAGGTCTTATCCCTGTAAGGTTTCTTAGAAATTAACTGAACTGTATTTTTAAAACTTTTCTGATTATAGTCAATACCCCACAATTCCTTTTTGCCTTGGGGCATAAAGCCTACTCCTGTCCTTTGAAATGAAGACACAGGAGTTTTAAATGGATTAATGGGCAGTGCTGATGATATTATCGCCCTTCCTTTTCCTCCTCCCCCTTCTCCCTTGGCCCAAGAAGGTGAGGCAGAGGGAAGAAGAATTGGAAAATCCCCCAAAGGCTGATTCAAAATCAAACCTGAGCTTTGCACATAAAAAGAACTAAACTTCTTCTCAATGGAAGAGTAATGGATAAATTCTTTAAAACAACAATGCAGGAGGTAAACCAACAAAATGCTAAGAAGAATTTCTACAACTTTAGTCCATGTGGTTCATTTATTTCCTTCCTTAGTTTCAGCCACTGGTTTGAACTCTTCCTGTTCTATCTGTATTAACCTAGCTTTTTCTTCTTTCTCTAGCTCAATCTGTAGTTTAACCTGCAATTCCAGCAACTCTTGCTGTGGCATTTCGTACTCTATACTGTCATACATACGCACTAGCTCTAGGTTGCTCCCTCTCCGAGCTATATTTAGTGGGTGTGGGGATAGCCTTCTGGGAGTTTGATTACAAGCTTCCTGCTGTTCTTCAGTGGTGATCTTTGTTAAAAGATCTTCCATCTGGCTCTTTAACCTCTTTATATAATAAGCATTATGTTCAGCTGTGTCCTTGAGTCTGATCCCATAGTTACCTGGGTCCATATTGCTTCTCTGTCTTCCCTCTTAAGTGGCGTTTCTACCGGATCTTTCAGAATCTTAATTCTGAATATTAAATATTTTCAAAACCTGATAATCCCTTATGCGTCCACATTGAGCGCCATTTGTAACGTGCTCTCCAGGCAGTTACAATTACTAGTCTGTCCTAGACCCACCAGAGTACCTTTGACCACCGTCCTCTGCAGTGTGAACTCTACCTGGCTCGCCTCCTCTGAGGCCTTCAAAGGTCTCTGGTCACAATCTCTTGAATCTATAGCTTAATGACTGGTAGCGCACTCAAGGACAACCACGTGTAATCTTAAAAGCCTTTATTATACCTCCTCACATAATGCCCTAACTGATGCCCTGACTTGTTGGTTCCCGAGTGAACACCTGGTCAGAAGACCTATGTGTTCACTACCAAAACCCTTACCTCTTTTGGCTATCCTTCTTGGCTTGGCCACCCAGGCTAGGAAGCCCAGGTGAAGAACGCCAGGTAAAAGAGGACTGCCTGCTGCCTGCAGTGGGCTTACATAGGGCCTGTGAGGTCACACACACAGCCAATCAGTGAGAGAGTCACCCATTAGGAAGCTATCTCAATATGGCCAGGATCCCGCCCAAGGGCAGTCCTAATATCCACAGAAATTACTTCCAGGCCTCAATCTCCTGATGCACTGTGGCACCCATTTAAAGGCCCCTTACAGAAACAGGCATTGCTACAGAGAGCTCAGCATTTGGGTTGGTACAAAGGAAGGCATGGGAGAGGAGATATATTAGACTGACCACCAAAAACTCTAGAGAGCTGTTGTACTGATCTCATTGTGCGTCTGTGAAACCTGGACAGTACACCAGCACCATGGAACGAACCTTAATTGCTTCCATTTGAACTGTGGCAGAGTCTGAAGATCACTTGATAGGATAAGACGAGTACCAGACACTGAGGTCCTTTCTCGAACTTAACTGCCAAGCATTTAAACTCTACTGCAGAGAGCACAACTCCTTTGGGCTGGTGACATTATTCAAATGTCAAATCTATGCTTTCCATTAATACCATTTTATGGAGAGATCACACAGGGGAAATGCTCACAAGGTTAGAAAAAATGATACAAGGACACTTTCAAGGTCTCTCTTAACTTTAGAATCAATTGTATAACATAGGAGAGTCTCACACAGGACCCCCTAAGATGCTGTGCCCTCATCAGAGAAGGTGCTGTACTCTATGAGCAAAGAAGAACTGAATTAGCCCAAAAGAAATGTGAGATGCACAAAATTAGAGAATCCATCCCAAATGTTCATAGGGACCATTTGGGTCCAACCTGTTGCAGAGCATTCTGAGCTCATATTGGTCTGAACAGCCACAGTTTGATGTACTGTAACTTGATTCTGACAAAGTGATATCATTTGATATCATCTTCAAGAACAAAGGACAACAAGCAACAATTTAGAACTCATGAGCTTATTAGCCCATTCCTTAAATAAACTGGCATACTTTTTCTGTACTAAATACAATCATTAATTAATGGCATCCCTAACCCTTCAGGGTGCCTCTTCTCCTTTCTCCCTTTTCACTGTTATTGCTGATGATGATGTCATTGTTCAGTCATTTTCCAATAGTGTTTGACTTTTTGTAAACCCAGTGGGTTTTTTGTTTTGTTTTTGTTTTTTGCAAAGATATTAGGATGTTTTGCCATTTCCTTCTCCAACACATTTTTACAAATGAGGAAGCTGAGGCAAACAGGATTAAGTGACTTGCCCAGGGTTACATAGCTACAGGGTGTCTGAGGCCAGATTTGAATTCAGGAAAATGAATTTTTCTTATTACAAGCCTCATGTTCTATCTACTGTGCTACCTAGCTGCCTCTCTTATTTTTAATACCCTTCTCATTTCTTCCTCCTTTCCTCATTTTGTGAATGCTTCAGTTAGTCATTGAAAATCTTTCACTCATAAATAAATTTTGCGGCTGGAGGATTTGCAAGGAGCTATTAATAATAAAATTCTTCAGTAGGAAGTCACCCTAGAAGCCATTAAAAACAACCACTACCAACACAGGAAACCCCCTTTTAAAATATCCCTGACAAGTGGTCATCCAACTTCCACTTGAAATTTCATTTCTTTGTAGATTAACTCTAATTGTTATAAAGTGTGTGTGTTTTTTTCCATTTTATTAAGGAAAATTCTAACTCCTCTTCTCCTTTTCTAGTTGTAAGTTCCAAGACAATGCTGAATAAAAAGTCTTATTTCTCTCTCACATGGTTGTCATTCAAATATTTGAAGGAAGCTGTTATTATTCCCTTTTCTTTCCTTTCTCTTCCCCCAACTTTTCTTTTCCAAGATCAATATCTCCAGGTCTGTCTATCAATCTTTCTATGACATGATTTAAAGTCTTCTCACTATATTTATACCCATCCTTTGTATGCACTCCAGCTTGTCATTGACAACAAAATATGATGCCCCAATGGAATATAACAGGATCAATGATAAGATATGGTATTTTGATCTGGCAGGGAGATTAAATATAGTCTAATCCCCTTATTTTACAGAATAAAATATCAAGGTCACAGATGGACTAAGGAAGTTGCCTATGGTCATACGAATTATAGGAAGCATATCAATATCCAAACTCATACAGTGGGATTAAGTTGAAGCCTCTTTTGCCACCTTCACTATGTACACTACATTTTTATTTATTTATCCTAGATTTGTATTCATTTTCTGAGGAGTTATCATATTACACTGGAATCTTATTTTGAAATTGAATTTCAATAGTACCCTCAAATATTTCTCCAAGAAACTGCTTTCTAGCCATGATCTCTATATCCATGCTTAGGGATATCTATTTTTTTCAAGGATAATCCTTTTTTTTTGGGGGGGGGGGTTGGATAGTTATTAGAAGAATTTAAAACACCAGGTCTTTGAAAAACTAGAAAATATTTAGTCACTTTATCAATAACCATTCATTTAGTTCCTGCTAAGTACCATGTATTATAAGGAGAATGGTAAAAATATATGAATTACTTACAGGAAATTAAACATAACAGAGACTTAATGATTTTTTGGTAAAGAATAGACAAAATAATTATATCTACAGAAATTGATTTGTTCTTACATTTATTTTATCCTGGCATTCTTTTGTAAATGATATTTACAAATTTGCAAATTTCATTTGACCATTACAACATTCCTGAAAATGAAGTAAAATATTTTACAGATGGGAAAAATGAGGTGAAATGATTTTGTAAAATTTACATAGATAGTAAGTACTAGAGCTTAGAAATGAATACAAGAGGAATAAAATATATGCATCTATTTCTTGAAGTATAATATAGAATAAAATAGAATCTATGACAAATGTATAAAGAAAGAGCTATGGGATCTCTAAAGAAGGGCATCTATTTTCCAAGTAGGTCAGGAATATCTGAAGATCTGCTGAGAGAGGTAATATTTGAGCAGGGTCTTTAAAGAAAGGTAGGATTAAGAGTAAGAGAAGAGAACAAAATAAATAGAGTTCTTAAGATTATGAAAATATGAGTTATTATCCCTACACTTGTTATATTAAGCAATCAATAAAACTTTTTTATTCATTTATGGTATATGTTGCCCTGTGCATGATTAAAGAGGTAAACACATTGCTTCTACCTTCAAGGAGACAATGTTCATTCATTCATCAAACATTTATTAAAGTCCTAAAGAATGCAAAGTAGTATTCCAGTCACAGGAAGAGATTTTTATTTCAAGTTTGTAATGAACTTGTAATCTCTTTCATGTGGGTACTTCCTCCATTGGTATAAACTTGAATATATAAATCTTTTAACAGAAAGGAAAGCGTACCTACAGATTGAAAACATCAGAAGAAATTATTTAGTCCAACTTGTACTTGAAAGAGAACCAACTATAGAAGTTTCCCCTCACTGAAAATCTCAAATTCTACTTACCAGGAAACTTGAAGAATTTCATGGAGAAGATTGCCTGTAAACTGGACTCTAAAGAATAGTTATGGGTAAAGATCAAGTAAGAGGGCATTCCAGTCACAGGAAATAGTACAAAGTCAGGAAATAAGTTAAATGAGAATATTAAAAAACAGGAGTGATCTAGTATTTCTAAGCAGAAAAGAGGAATTATATAAATGCCAGAAAAATTAGTCAGATTATCAAAAACCTCAAATGTAAAGCTATATTTCATTTGGTGTGAATGAATTAGCTTACTTAATATACAATTACAAACAGAAATTTTGCTACTGGGCCTAGGTAATGAAGAGAATTCAACTCACTCAGTTATTTAAGCTATATGTGTCAGCCCCCCTGGTAGATTAAAAATAAAGCATTAAAAGTCAATGCTAAAGTTAAATAAGACAGCACAGAAATATTCCCTCAAGGTAACTCACCAACAAAATAGATTCTTGTACTGTTTCCTGGAGGCTGACATATTGAAGCTCTGGAAACCAGCAAGGGAGAAAATTTCAGAGATAAATATAAATGACTCAAACTTTGACTTTTGCTGAGCTCAGGCTACTAGCTGTGTAGTTTGAGACATTGTCGGTAAGCCTAGAATAGATATTCTTAATCAAAACCCTCTAAAGAAAACATTAAACTCCCTGATGAATTTTTTAAGTACAAGGTGCTGATAATGAGAATTTGTACCCTTTTGTTGCACTGAAATCATTGTTAATTCAGTATATTTTTTATATTGTTTCTTTTAAATGATAGGAAGGATAGTTATATCTAATCATTTCAATGCTTTTCTGTCTTATTATATAGGATCTGTGTTGGAGCAGAGATTGTGTCTGTTCAATTTATTATCATCGATAACCATGGGAGATTAAAAACTGCACAAGAGCTCAGAACACCCATAGAACATTACAGATGAAAGGGATCTTAGAACATATATCTGAGAATGTTAGAGCCGGAAGGGGCCTTACTTTATGATGCCTTGTACTCTAGGTCATTCTATAACACTTCCCTAGTTCCTACCTATAAGCCCCCAGAACAGACATCTAAAGCAGCTCAGAAGTGCATGACTCAAAAACAGGAACTCTGTATGAGACGAATATGATTTCACACTCTTTTCATCATTGCTTGTGCCCCGCTGGTACTGACTGTGTGGGAGGACACTAGCAACTAGGTCATAGTCCTAACCTCCCATGAAGTCTTTCTCTAACCAAGTCCCAAAGCACAGCTGGGCTGCCACGCTTCTCATTTGCACTGGCATGTATCCACTCACTCAATGTCTTGCCAATCATATGTATAACTACTGAAACTACCCTCACTCCAAGCTATCCCCCAAAACACACTACAGACTCATTCTTCATTACACAACTCTGCCTCTCCAATATCACTGCAACATTGCAAAAACATAGTCCACAATTTCACTATAATCACTCTTCCATGTTCCTTCCTTCTCTACTTTTTATCTGGTCTTAAATCTACCAAGACTACTTTCAGCACAGCTCCCAAATACCACCATGGAGTAGTGAGCAAAAGGTTCCACTTGTATTCTTGGGATAGAGCTGGTTCTTTTCTTTCCCCTATTAGACTCATAGCTTCCCCAGATCCTAATCCCCAAGGATCATGCTGATTAGAACATAGAACAAAGGAATATAATAATTAAAAGCACTGAATTTAGAATCAGGAAACACCAATTCAAATATCACCTGAGATATTTATTATGTAATATTGAATATCACTTAACTTCTCTATGATTCAGTTTCTTGATCTGTAATATAAGAGACTTAGACAACTTTGAGTCCTCTGTAATCCCTTCTGGTTTTGCCTCTATAATCAGAATGTCATAAATGGAAGGAACACAGGAGATTATTTAATCTCACAGATATTTTTCAAGGAAACATAAATCTAAGGCAGAAAAAAACTAAGTCATTATCTAGTCCAATATAATATTTTAATAGATGAATAAATTGAGGTTAAATAACTTTTTTGAAATAATAAAGGCAGTAAATGTTTGGGCCTGGATCTGAACTCAGGGTGTCTAATTGCAAGACCTATTCTCATTCTTCCATATCCACTCATTCCCTAAAGAAAATGAAGCTTGTTAAGATGAAGTGGACTAGTCTAACCTAGTTAGTAGCAGAAATAAACTCCAATTTCCTGTCCATTTTGCCTAGACAATATACCCAATTTTCTTCCCATATGTGGATTTATGAAAAGGAGGGTGATAAAGGACAATTCCATGACTAATTGGAGAATGATATTTAATAAGGTACAATGAAAAGCACAGGATGACAAATCTAATAGAACCCTGAAAAAGAAACCAAGAAAGGATATCTGTGTTTAAAAATTTTTCTATTTCATCACTATTTAAGCTTATGGATACCTCTGATTGTATTCTGGTTTTCTGAATGCCTATGTCTGTTGCCTATTTTTATTGATTATTTCATCTATGCTTTAATTGCCCTGTTCACCTAATTCTTCTTTTCCAGCAGTTATCTTTACCTTAGTCATGTTTTGACTTTCTTGTTCATTGAGTCTCAAATTCTGATATATTTCCAACAATTTCCCTATATCAAATTACCATATCTTTCTATCTACCCGAATCCTCCCCATACTGCCACACTTAGCTAACGTTTATGTTACAGTTTGCAAGAATATAGGATTTGGAGTCAAAAGATCTGAATTTTAATTTGAGTTTGGCTATTTACTTGATAGTTGATATTTATCAATTCACTTAGTCTCTGTGGGCTTCAGTTGTCTCATCTATAAAATAAAACTATTAACAATGTGCCTACAGTGTGGAAGGCACTATAGTAAGCACTAGGGATGCAAAGAAAGACAAAAATAGACAAACAAAAAAGCAAGATCTTTTCTCTCAAAAAAGACATGTTCAGACAATATGAAAATAACTTTGTATCAACAGGAAACAGTATAAATTTGAAACAATCTCAAAAGGAAGATATTAGAATTAATTTATTCCTATATCTTTTAATAAAAGAATTATATTAAGGATAAAAATACAGAATGATAACTTGTTTTAACTTAAATTGAAGGTAATATTTCGTCCATAGTCTTAAAAAAAAGCAAAATCATTAAATCCCATTAACATATACTTTTTTATTGAACACTGTCTATACATTCACATTAATATCAAGGTTCATCCTGCCATTTATATCATAATTCTCAAGCATGTATACATTTTATTAAAATCTAAATTTTATTAAATAAATTATAACAGTACTCAAACCTAAAGTTAGTATATAAAAGCCAGAGAGAATTTTGAGACCCCCTACCTGCAAGCTAATTCTTTTTCTCATGCAAACAAATTAGCCACAATAGTCCCCTAACAGCAATGCAGAAAAAGGATAGGATCACAGTACATAGACACTGATAGAGCATTTATTAGGCACTTACTATGTTCCAGGCATTGTGATAAATTCTGAGATTATAAATATAAGCAAAAACATCTTGTCTTTAATGGTACTTATATTCTAATGGAAGAAGAGAAAACATAAAAGTTGAATAGTTTATGGGGGTATCTATAAGTGGGGAGAAGTACCCTCAAAAACATAACTTTCTCAAGAAAGAGGCCAGAGAGTCCTTAGCTAAACTAAATTTGAGGCATGATGGACATGGAGCCTAATACACTATCTATTCCAATCTAGTCATTTGATAGTTGAAGAAATAAATAGTCTGAGATATTAAATACTTTTTCCTTGTGCCTTACTCTTTAGAGTAGGTATCTCTAAAGTCCATTCTAGCTCTAAATCCTGTGGTCCTATAATTACTTTCCTCTATGATGCTTTTTATTATCTACCTCTCCTTTTTTCAAACTGCTGCAACTGTTTTTGTAATTAGTGGTTTAGCATGGTTTAGCACTTAATCAATTAACACATTATTACCATGGGAATGCTGGGAACAAAATGTATAAGAAATTTAAACTCCAAGGGAGAATGAAATAACTTCTTGTTCCTAGAGCATTATGAAAATGCAGGTGGTAATAACTTTTCTCTAATTCTATATTCATCGAGAAAAAAAAATCTATTTCTGATGGGAAACCACTCCACTTTGCATCTGCAGGTTTTCTTGCTTTGATATCCAGGAAATAAGATGTTGCTTTCAGTTTGAACTGATCACTTCTTAACTCATCATCATGTTGCTAAATCAGCCTTGGATACACAACCCCCTTCCCATTTTCCAGAAATGGAGGGGGGGTGGGGGGAGAGAGAGAGAGAGAGAGAGAGAGAGAGAGAGAGAGAGAGAGAGAGAGAGAGAGAGAGAGAGACTCAAAACCCAAACCTTTTTTTTTTTTTTTAATAGAGGGTAGAATTTGGATTTTCAATTCACTTTATTTCTGCCATTCTGCTTTGTTTCAGTTTCATGGATCTGATTGGGTACAGCTTCTAGAGGAAATATAGCAATAATTTTTAGGTCTTCCGACCTTAGAGTGCTATTGTTTTAACAATCTGTCAATGATTCTAAAGGCCTCTGGCTTACAAGCATTGCTGACTGTCATATACATAATCTGCTGGTCAGTGATAACCAAATTCCTGAGTTCTATGTCTAAGCCATAAAATGAGTATATCAAAGACATGAAAAATTAGATAAATTTGTTTCCTGCTCCTGATTCTTTACTAAATTCTGTTGGAATTTAGTCTGCTTCAATTGGCATTACAATGTACAGGGCCAGAACTCAGGAAAAGTATACTTGAAACAAGGATACTTAAAACAAGGTGTTAACTCAGTAGAATTGATGAGAGGATGTTTCTTTTGTATATATATACTTAGTACTTAGCATGGTGGTGTAATGGTTCTCTAGTTCACGCATCCAGTATGCTATAATGATGTAATCACCACATATTTAAAGACTGAGGGGACTGGAAGAGAAGCATTCCATTTTTAACCATCCTCCTGCTGGCTCCCCTGTCTCCTGCACTCCTCCATTAAAATCAAGGCTGGTCTGAACATTAATTACAATTACAATAAACTTTGCCAATTGACTTGGAGATGGGTTCTAGCCTGAAAATTCTTTTGAGACACCTCCTGACAAATGGTCTGTGATCCCCTAACTTATTGGGCTCTCTTTCTGAAGATCAGCCAGACAAGATATCCCCAAATGAGGTAATCCTTGTTTTTACCCACATGCACACACACCCACACCCACACACCCCTCTTTTCTTATACCTTTTGTATCTTGTTTTCCTTCATTGGATTGTAAGCTTAATGAGGTAAGAGAGACTGTCTTTCTTTTTCTTATTTGTACCCCTGGACTAGAGTGTAGCTCAGGCTTTAGCACTTAGTAGACACTTGATAAATGTTTATCAAATTGAATTGAATTGGACTCTGACAATGATTTTGGTTGTTTAAACTTTCTTTTCCAAGTTTTCAATTCTCCAAATTTTTGAGTTGTTTTCTACCTATTGCCCATTAGAGACAACTAGCTGCTAAGTGATTTATCAAGGTGGTAGTGGTAGTTTGATTAACCAGATACTTGTTGCCTCCCATTTTTGTTGTTGATGTTTTTCTTAGAATGTCTTGCTTTTTCAACTAGGCTTATTTTCTTGTCTCACTTGTTAATGAGTAGTTGTGAGAAAATATCTTCTCTTGAAATCTTTGGACTTGGCTGGTCATTGATAGCAGTGAGTTCAATAATATTTATTATTGATTACACGAATACTGGCTGACTTATTTACCAAGATTGCTATCTTTGAGAATCATGTCTGGGGTCATATTGGAAGGAATAGTAGTGATTTAGGGGCACATTGTCATTTCCAGGGCTCTTAGGCTCTGGATGATGATATTTTTTTTTTCCTATCCACATCTGAGGGAAGAAGGTGGTTAATATGCAAACAGAAATTGATTTTCCTGGATTTTGCTCATCTCTTATCTTTTCCCTTGGTTCTATGTAATTCAAGGAAATGCATTTAGGTCCACAAAAGTCAATTTATCCTTTGGCAATTGACAGCAATTGGTACTCAATCATGATAATCGATAAAATATTTAAAACAATGATATTGTAACAAAAACTGAAAAAAAAAAAAAAGAATAAAATAATTTTCATGACACAAGAGGAACCTTAGGTGCCAACTAGCCCAATCTAAATCTAGAACTTCCAACAGTCATCAAAACTCCTTGAAGATGTCCACTAATAAAAAAAAGGGAATTAGAATTTTCAAGGAAAATTCAAAGTATGCTTCCTTATAATTCTCAATTAGTGATACTAATTAAGCTTTCTGTGGCCAAGAATGAATTTAGTCCCTGATTCTCAAGTTAGCTTTTTATGTTTGAAAGGAGTGCTTTAAACCCCACTTCTTATCCTATTGTAGTCTTGTATAATCAAATGCCTTCTGTTGCTGCTGTTGTATCCTCTTCACAGTTTTATTGTTCCTGAATCATTCTCAGTTTTGTTCCAATGACATCCTGTTGATCATCTCTACATCAGCTTTACAGTCCTCAAATTCATAGGGGAAGCAGAGAGTCATTTCACATTCCTCACTCGTATAAAAACCCATGATCAAGTTATGGTAATTGTAGCTTTTCATTCCTCAGCAAACAGGCTTTAAAGAAAGAATAGACAATTTGATGTCAGTTTCAAACAGCTTTTCTCTTGGCCCTTAAAACATTTATCAATGTTTAATTTACAAAGAGCCTCACTATTATGAATGGTGGGGGATTCAATCACAGCTTGAGTAAGAACTGGGAAGAGAAACAAAACAAATAAAGGGCACATAGAAGGACTCCGAAAGAAAACAAAGAGTGTCAGGCTGGTCATCAATGATAAGGGAATTTGGAGCCATATGCATATAGGCAGACCTCCAGTCCCACTGATGTTTTCCAACCCCCCACATCACTTAATGGCTCAGAATACTCAGTCAAGTTTCACTGAGGTAAGAAATGGACTTCTTTACTTCTGACCTTTTGCTGATAGAAAGGTAGGCACTCAGTAAGAGAAAGATTATAGGTCAAGGATTCAGACAACTTGGGTTCAAATTCTAACTGCCCCTTATCACTAGAGATTTACTACTTCATCTCTTACACCATGTTGGTTTCATAGAATTTCAGGATCATAAATTGAGATTGCTATATTTTTCCTAACTTGATCATTTTATAGATGAAGACAATGAAACCCAGAATTTACACAGATAGTATATGGAAAGGACTTGAACCCAAGTTCACTGAGCTAAAATTGAGCATCCCTTTATTTCCAACATCCTTTCAATCATTTACAATTTGTGACATTGCTCTGTGGTGAAATACCAAAAACATGTTAGAATCATATATAAATGACTTAGGGTCATAGATTGTACCATAGATTTAGAGCTGGATCTTAGAGATTGTTGTGTCTAGCAACTTCATCTCATCATTTTATGGATGAGGAAAACTGAGAACTCTGGAGGATTATACAGATACCATCATCTCTGAACATCAGTATTCACATCTTTAAAATGAAGGAAGTGGAGTAGATGATATCGGAATTTCTTTCCAGCTTTGAATTTATGGTTCTATGAACTGATTCTTAGGAGACAAAGATAGGCCTCCAAAACAGATGCCTCATATTGGTCATAAACCTCATCTAGCAAATTGTGATATGCAAATGAAAAGCTACCATGAAGCCATAGAAGTAATGAAGCCAAAATAGCATAAAAGAGAGATATGAATCACCTCTGATGGGCTATATGTGCACAGACCCTTTTTACCACCTAGGAAAGGCAATGTAGCATTGTAGCAAGAATGATAGATTTGGCATCAGAGGGCAAAATGTTCAAATCTTGGCTCAAGCACTAAATGACATTAGGCAAATAATTCATCAAATTTAGACTGATGCTTTTGAAAGAGACTATCTCGTGGGTCTTTTCTAGTTTCAACTTTTATTATCCTATATTTCTTTTGTATTCTCTGAACATAGCCACCACAATTTAGTTACCCCTTAACTCTACTTCTTTTCTCACCCTTTCCCAATTTTGCTTTTTAAAGCAATCATTTTAGAAAGGGCCAAGAGCAGGCAACCTTAGATAATATAATTGAATGGTTTCCTGACTCTGATTCTTTGGTCCATATTCCAATTGGTGAGTTATTCTTAGGAACTTTATTTTGGTAAGGGCCCAGACCAAGTATCATAACATGCCTCAAGTGGGTCCCTTTTCCCCATTTATTATTTTTTCACTTATCCCCTTCTACGCGTTGTCTTCTCTTGTTAGATTGTACATGCACAGAGGGCAGGGATTGATTTTTGTTTGTATTTTCATCCCTAGCACTAAGTACAGTGTCTGACATATAGTAAGTACTAAATAAATGCTTAGCGGCTGCCTGACTAGTAAATTAAAATAAGTTATTTAAGAATGAAATTGCAGGGCATATTTCAAAGCTTTGAACAAGCAGTGATCTCTCTGAATATGGTATTAATATATGTATTTATGAATAAATTTATGTCTATAGCAATAATCATGTATATATAGATATAGTGTATTATCTAGTTATATATGTAAATATACACATATATTCCAATATCTTAATAAATCAGTGAATCTATATTTTCACTGATATCAGCATTGTGTCTATTTTTTTTGAAGAGGGGATAAGTCACAATCTTACTCCTTCAATATAAGTGCTGTGAATGTAAGTGGCCAAAAAATATCAATCACTTGTTGTCCAGTTTATTAATTATGAGCATCTTTTCCAGTTCAACTACTCTGCAGAAGAAAAATACACAGACTATATGTGAAACATTCATAACTTGGTAGGAACCTCTACTGTATACATTCTTCCCAGTATAGTTCTAGGAATCTCAAGGTTTCCTCAATGTCACAAGGACACTTTGGAAGAAAATTTTATAGTATTCCTTAAACTGAGTTGTTGCCAATTTTTATATGTGTTAATATTTTATGTTAATGGTTTAACAATGTAGCTAGTAGATTGTTGTTGGTTGTTTAGTCTGATTCTTTGTGACCCCATGCATCATACTGTCCATACAATTTTCTTGGTTTAAACACTGGAATGGTTTGTCATTTCAAGTGGCTTAAGGTAAACAAGGATTAGGTGACTTGCCCAGGTTTACACAGCTTATAAGGGTTTGGAGCTGGATTTTAGCTCAGGCTTTCCTGACTCTAGGCCAAACATCTTATCCATTGATATAATTAGTTCTCTCCCAACAGATTATAGAGTCTTGATCTTAAAAAAAAAAATGAGCATGTCAGGGATGCAGTCAAAGAAGTGCTTAAGGAAAATGTATACTTCAGTAAAAGAGAAAAAGAACAGAACAATGAATTGGATGTGAAACAAATAAAGAAAAAACTTTAAAAAATTAAAAATGAAATGAAAAATTTTCAGTTAAATACCAAATTAGAAATTCTGAAATCCAAAGGAGAGATTTAAAAATTTGAATGTAAAATATTAAAATAACAAATAAAATTAGGAATATATAAAATATTAGTTATTTTATTTAAAAGAAGAAAACAAAATTAGTTGTATCAAAAGAAAAATATGAATGCATTACTAATAAAGATAGAATTAAAACAATTATTGAGGTGTTTTGCCTAATTATAAGCCATTAAAACTGACAACCTAAGTAAAATAGATGCAAATTTGAAAATATAAACTACCCAGATTAAGAGAAGAAATAACAGTACCTAGAAAGAAATTTCAGAGAATCAGTATCATTCATCGCATATGGACAGTTCAAATCCTTTTAGTTTTTTTGCCATTCCATAAACGTAAATGGAAATAGTTATAAAATGCAGGATGTTGACACAATCCATATTGAATATCATTCGACCTGGTTTAAGTATCAGTACCATGTATGTGTCATAAAAGGAGTTTGGTAGGACTCCTCCATCCCCTATTTTTTCAAATAGTTTATATAGCATTGGAGCTAATTGTTATTTAAATGTTTGGTAGAATTCACATATAAATCCATCTGGTCCTGGGAATTTTTTCCTGGGGAGTTGATTAATAGCTTGTTCTATTTCTTTTTCTGAAATGGGATTATTTAAGCAATTTATCTCCTCCTCTGTTAATCTAGGAAGCCTATATTTTTGGAGGAAGTCATCCATTTCACTTAAGTTATCAAATTTATTAGCATAAAGTTGGGCAAAGTAACTCCTTATTATTTCTCTAATTTCCTCTTCATTGGTGGAAAGATCCCCCTTTTCATTTGAAAAACTGACAATTTGATTTTCCTCTTTCTTTTTTCTGATCAGATTTACCAAAGGTTTATCTATTCTTTGGCTTTTTCATAAAACCAACTCTTGGTTTTATTTATTAATTCAATAGGTTTTTTTTTACTTTCAATATTATTGATTTCTCCTTTTAATTTTTGTATTTCAAGTTTAATTTTTGGTTGGGGTTTTTAATTTGGTCTTTTTCTAGCCTTTTAAGTTGTAAGCCCAATTCGTTAATCTTCTCTTTCTCTATTTTCTTCAAATAAGCCTCTAAAGATATAAAATTTCCCCTTATTACTGCTTTAGCTGCATTCCAAAGATTTTGGTATGATGTCTCATCATTGTCATTATCTTGGGTGAAATTATTAATTGTTTCTATAATTTGCTGTTTCACCCAGTCATTCTGTAAGATGAGACTATTCAGTTTCCAATTAGTTTTTCGTCTAATTACCCCTAACTTTTTAATGAATGTAGCTTTTATTGCATTGTGATCTGAGAAGAAGGCATTTATTATTTCTGCCTTCCTACATTTAATTTTAAGATCTTTATGTCTTAATATATGGTCAATTTTTGTATAGGATCCATGAACTGCTGAGAAGAAAGTATATTCCTTTCTATTGCCATTCAGTTTTCTCCAAAGGTCTATCATACCTAGTTTTTCTAATATACTATTTACTTTTTTAATTTCTTTCTTGTTTGTTTTGTGGTTTGATTTGTCTAAATCTGAGAGTGCAAGGTTGAGATCTCCCACTATTATAGTTTTATTGTCTATTTCTTCTTGCAATTCTCTTAACTTTTCCTTTAGAAAGTTAGATGCTATACCACTTGGTGCATATATGTTTAGTATCGATATGGCTTCATTATTTATGCTACCTTTCAGCAGGATATAGTTTCCTTCCTTTTCTCTTTTAACTAGATCAACTTCTGCTTTTGCTTGATCTGAGATAAGGATAGCTACCCCTGCTTTTTTGGCTTTACCTGAAGCATAATAGATTCTGCTCCAACCTTTTACCTTTACTCTATATGTATCTCCCTGCTTTAAGTGTGTTTCCTGCAAACAGCATATTGTAGGGTTCTGATTTTTGATCCAGTCTGCTATCCATCTCCATTTGATGGGAGCGTTCATCCCATTCACATTTACAGTTAAAATTACTAATTCTGTATTTCCTGCCATCATATTATCCCCAGATTATGCTTTTTCCCTTGACCCCCCTGAACCCATTCCCCAATATTCAATTTATAGACCCCCCTTGTGACGCACAGCCCTCCCTTTTTTTTTTTAGTATCCCTCTCCCCTCCCTCCACGTCCCTTCCCTTATTCTCCTTTTCCTTTTCCCTTTTCCTCTCCCCCCTTTTAATGAGGTGATAGAGAATTCTCTGAAAAACAAATATGACAATTATTTACTCTTTGAGCCTCTTCTGATGAGAGTAAGATTTACACAATGTTTCTCCCCCTCTCTAAATTCCCTCAGATATGGTGTACTTTCTATGCCTCTTCCTGGGATGTAGTTTCCCTCTTTTTATCACTCCCTCCCTTTTTTCTGATACTACCCCCTTCCCTTTACTACACCCCCTCCTTTTTTTCTTTTATATCAGTAAAATCAAATTATCCATGTGTACTTTCTATATACCCACAACAGAGATATAGTTCTCAAGGGTTCTGTGTACCTTTTTCTGTTTCTCTTCAGTCTTGTGGATGTAGATCCACAATTTTTTGTTTAAGTCTGGTTTTTTTTCTTAGAAACATATGGAATTCCTCCATCTTCTTCCATGGAAAAAGATGCTAAACTTTGCTGGGTAGTTTATTCTTGGTTGCAATCCTTGATCTTTTGCCTTTCGGAATATCAGGTTCCAGGCCCTTCTATCTTTTAATGTGGAGGCAGCCAGATCTTGTGTGACCCTTATTTTGGCACCTTGGTATTTAAATTCTTCTTTTCTAGCTGCTTGCAGGATTTTCTCCTTTGTGTGGTAATTCTGCAACTTAGCCACAATATTCCTTGGTGTTCTTTTTTTAGGGTCTATTTCAGAAGGAGTTCAATGAATTCTTTCAACATCTACTTTCCCCTCTGTTTCTATTATCTCTGGACAGTTCTCTTTGATAATTTCCTGTAAAATAGAATCTAGGCTCTTTTTTTGGTCATATTTTTCGGGAAGTCCAATGATCCGCAGATTATCTCTCCTAGATCTATTTTCCAGGTCTATAGATTTTCCCAGTAATTATTTGATGTTATTCTCCAGCTTTTCATTTTTTTGTTATGTTTGACTGATTCTTGGGTTCTCAATGAATCATTCATTTCTATTTGTTCCATCCTGAATTTTAAGGAGTTATTTTCTTCATTCACAGTTTTTAGTTTTTTTTGTAAATGCCCAATTTCATTTTTAAATGAGTTATTTTGCTCTATTGAATTTTTTTCCACTTCCCTAATTTTTTTTTGATAATTATTTTCTTTTTCCAATTCAGAAATCCTATTTTCTTGAGACTTTTTTATCTTCTCCAATTCAGAAATCCTATTTTCTTAAGACTTTTTTATCTTCTCCAATTCAGAAATCCTACTTTCCTGTGATTTTTTTACCTTTTGTAATTCACTAATTTTGTTTCCCTGCATCTCCTGTGAATTCTTTATTTTTTCCAACTCCAATTTCATAGCTTCCCTTTCCTTTCCCCATTTTTCTTCAAACTCTCTTAACTTTTTAATAGTCTCTTCAAGGAGAGAGTTATGTGATGGAGGGCAGGAATCATTCCCCTTTAGGCTGTTATCTGCTGTTAACTTCCTCGGGGTTGGATACCTGCTCTTTTCCTGTGTAGAAGGAATCGATAGTTTTTTTTTTTGGCTTTTTATTCATACTTAACAAATCTTTTGGGGTCTGTCCCTGAGGTAGGAAATTATTTATTTATTTCTTTATCAGCTTCCTCCCAAACCTGATGGATGCAGTGGCCCCTGTGCCTGAGGTAAGAGAGAGTTCCCCACTCCCTCCCTGGAGGTGCCTCACAGGTGATCAGCACTGCTGTGCTTTGAGGGTGCTGTGCTCTAGTGGCTTCCCTGAGGTTTGAGACTGAACAGTAAAGGCGACTCAAAGCCCAGCCTATGTGTCCCAGTGGGAAGTGGATGTCAGCAGCAGGTGATGTGAAAAGCCGCTGAGCTCAAACTGGAAGTGTCTGCCAGAAACCGCGGTCCCTAGTTCAAAGGTTCTGCTTCCCTGGGACTTCCATTCCATAGCCTCCAGCAGAGCCAGGCACTATGAGTTACCGCCCCGCCCACTTTTCAATCTCTTAATTACCCCGAGGTAGAAGCCTGGGTTGCCTATGTCGTCCACACCCACAGTGCAGAGATCTGCTGAGTCACCCCAGGGATCCGGGAAGATCCAATCTGGTTTTAAATTAAGTTAGCTTGATTTCTCTTCTGAACTGCTGTTTTATAAGCAGAGAAGAATGAACAGCCTGTGCCAGATTCTTCTATCTCAGTGACTTCTCTGATCCCAGAGCCCTCCCCAGTGCGACCGGCACAGTATGCCACTACCCCACCATCTGCGCTGGCCTCTCTTCTTCCTCCCCTTGGAGCTGACCTTTCCTGTTGAAACTCCAGATTCTCTTCAGCTGGTAAGTCATGCTTCCAGTCCTTGTGGATTCTATCAGTCCAGCGCTATTTATGAGGCTGGCTATATCTAGTTGGTTGTGAGGGAAGAAAGGAGCTTACACAGTGGCGTGTATCTTCTCCACCATCTTGGCTCCGCCCTAGAAACTATATCTAATGAGATATAATAACAAGAGAAATAAAGGCAAGAGACACTTTCAATATCCCAATAGCTTTTTGCTAGTTCTTTATTGAGCCCAGGTTGCCCCATATTATCCTTAAGGCTGCTGGATGAGACAAAATTCTAACAGAAAATCATTACATTTATTGAAAATTCTGTGGCTAAAAGACTTGAGTTTGAATTTTTCTTCTAATAATCGCTAATTGTCTGACCTAGGACAAGTCACTTTAATCTGTCATTCTTATTTTCTTCAACTATAAGAATAATAATGTTATCTACTATCTACTGAGTATCTAATAATAAATTAAAGCACTCTAGAAATTCTAAAATATGGGTAAGTACTAGTTATCATTATTAATTCATTATTTCTATAAGCAATTTTCAAAAATATATTTTATTAAAAAAACAGAATAAGAAAAAAGAAAAACAGGAAAGGAATATAAAAAAAAACAAAACAATAGACAACATTTTCATGTGGCCAGTAGAACATCAGGGAGTATTCAAAATATATAATAATAAATTATTAGTTTAAGAAATATATATATATACATATATATATATATATGTATAAGTAGAATATAATATTAGTAGAAGAAATTATATTTCATGAGTATCCATTTTTTCTTTACTTCCAGTAAACTGTTCTTTTTTCTCCGCTGCACACATTTTTTACTTTATTCTTTTTTTCCTCCTTTCATCTCCCCAACCTCCCCCAAACAGATTGTGGTTAAGAAAGACTATATTTATGTATACATTTATAGATACACATGCATACACACACAGATGTATAACTTTCCTACCCCAGCTGATTCTGCTTTAATTTGGCCTTTTAATTCACTTTAGTATTACTTAACCTCTTTCCACCCATAGAGCCCTCCCTTGTCTTTTTCCCCTCACCCTTTGCTTTCCCATCAGCCCATCCCTCTCCCCTTATTTCTTTAGAGATTTTGGAGGATGTTAAACCTTTTATGGTATATATGTAATGTTGCCTATTTAACCCATTCCTAATATGAAGATTTTTTTTTTTAAATTACAAGCCCTCCCCCTCCTAATACCTCTATTTCTATTCTTCCACTGCACTTCATTTGCATAACTATTTTACCTCAACTGTGCCTCAGTCTTTCTTTTGAGCTACCCTATTGTTAACATCTATCTGAAACATAAGGTATATATTTTCCATGTAAAAAAATAAACAATTTTTCCGTGTTGGGTTCCTTGAAATTGATCTTTGATATTTGCCCGTATATTAAATTTTCTATTAAGTTTGGGCTTAGTTGATAGATATTCCTGAAAATTTGCAAGTTTGCTGAAGGTTAGATATGATTCCAGGATCTGCAGTCTTTTATTGTGGCTGATAATAAGTTCTGTACAGTTCTAATTGTAGCTCCAGTGTATTTGAATTGTTTTTTTTTCTTCTTTCTTGCAAAATTTTCTCTTTGATCTGGGATTTGGGAAATTAGGCAATAACATTCCTATGTGTTTTCCACAAAGGATCTTCTGATTGATGGATTTTTTTTTCTATTTCTATTTTTCCATCTTGTTCTATCTTCCAAGGACAATTTTATTGGATTATTTCTTACATTGTTATATCAAGGATCTTTTTTTTATTATAATTTTCAGGCAGTCCAATTCTTTTTTTTTTTTTTTTTTTAAACTTAATAATAAGTGTTTTCTTTTTCTTTTTTTTATTATTATATATTTTTATAATATTATCCCTTATATTCATTTTTCCAAATTATCGCCCCCTCCCTCTATTCCCTCCCCCCAATGACAGGCAATCCCATACATTTTACATGTGTTACAATATAAGCTAGATAAAATATATGTGTGTAAATACAATTTTCTTGTTGCACAATAAGCATTAGATTCCGAAGGTACATGTAACCTGAGCAGACAGATATTAGTGCAAACAATTTACATGCACTTCCCATTATTTCTTCTCTGGGTGTAGCTACCTCTCTGTCCATCATTGATCAACTGGAAGTGAGTTGGATCTTCTTTATGTTGAAGATTTCCACTTCCATCAGAATATATCCTCATACAGTATTGTTGTTGAAGTGTACAGTGATCTTCTGGTTCTGCTCATTTCACTCAGCATCAGTTGATGTAAGTCTCTCCAAGCCTCTCTGTATTCCTCCTGCTGGTCATTTCTTACAGAGCAATAATATTCCATAACCTTCATATACCATAATTTACCCAACAATTCTCCAACTGATGGACATCCATTCAACTTCCAGTTTCTAGCTACAACAAAAAGAGCTGCCACAAACATTTTGGCACATACAGGTCCCTTTCCGCTCTTTAGTATTTCTTTGGGATATAATCCCAATAACAGCAATGCTGGGTCAAAGGGTATGCACAGTTTGATAACTTTTTGGGCATAGTTCCAAATTGCTCTCCAGAATGGCTGGATTCTTTCACAACTCCACCAGCAATGTATCAGTGTCCCAGTTTTCCCACATCCCCTCCAACATTCATCATTATTTGTTCCTGTCATCTTAGCCAATCTGACAGGTATGTAGTGGTATCTCAGAGTTGTCTTAATTTGCATTTCTCTGGTTAGTAGTGATTTGGAACACTCTTTCATATGAGTGGAAATAGTTTCAATTTCTTCATCTGAGAATTGTCTGTTCATATCCTTTGACAATTTATCAATTGGAGAATGGTTCGGTTTCTTATAAATTAGGGTCAGTTCTCTATATATTTTGGAAATGAGACCTTTGTCAGAACCTTTGCTTTTAAAAATATTTTCCCAATTTGTTACTTCCCTTCTAATCTTGTTTGCATTAATATTGTTTGTATAGAAATCTTTTAGTTTGATGTAATCAAAATCTTCTATTTTGTGATCAATAATGATCTCTAGTTCTCCTCTGGTCATAAATTCCTTCCTCCTCCACAAGTCTGAGAAGTAGACTATCCTCTGTTCCTCTAATCTATTTATTATCTCACTCATTATGCCTAAATCATGGACCCATTTTGATCTTATCTTGGTATATGGTGTTAAGTGTGGGTCCATATCTAATTTCTGCCATATTAATTTCCAGTTTTCCCAACAGTTTTTTCCAAATAATGAATCTTTATCCCTAATGTTGGTATCTTTGGGTTTGTCAAAGATTAGATTGCTATAGATGTACCCTTTTTTGTCCTTTGTATCTAATCTGTTCCACTGATCTACCGGTCTATTTCTTAGCCAGTACCAAATGGTTTTGGTGACTGCTGCTATATAATATAGCTTTAGATCAGGTAAACTTAGACCACCTTCCTCTGAGTTTTTTTTTTTTTTTTCCATTAGTTCCCTTGCAATTCTCGACTTTTTATTCTTCCATATGAATTTTGTTGTTATTTTTTCTAGGTCATTGAAATAGTTTCTTGGGAGTCTGATTGGTATAGCACTAAATAAATAGATTAGTTTGGGGAGTATTGTCATCTTTATTATATTCACTCGGCCTATCCAAGAGCACTGAATGTCTTTCCAATTATTTAAATCTGACTTTATTTTTGTGGCAAGTGTTTTGTAATTTTTCTCATATAATTCCTGACTTTTCTTTGGTAGATGGATTCCCAAATACTTTATACTCTCAACATTTGTTTGGAATGGTATTTCTCTTTGTATCTCTTGCTGTTGCATTTTGTTAGTGATATATAAAAATGCCGAGGATTTATGTGGATTTATTTTGTATCCTGCCGCTAAAATTCTGAATTATTTCTAATAGCTTTTTAGCAGAGTCTTTGGGGTTCTCTAAGTATACCATCATGTCATCTGCAAAAAGTGATAGTTGGATTTCCTCATTTCCTACTCTAAATCCTTGAATCTCTTTCTCGGCTCTTAATGCCAAGGCTAGCGTTTCTAGTACTTTATTGAATAGTAATGGTGATAGTGGGCAACCTTGTTTCAATCCTGATCTTACTGGGAAAGGTTGCAGTTTATTTCTATTGCATATTATGCTTACTGACGGTCTTAAATATATGCTCCTGATTATTCTAAGGAATAGTCCATTTATTCCTATACTGTCAAGAGTTTTTAGTAGGAATGGATGTTGGATTTTGTCAAATGATTTTTCTGCATCTATTGAGATGATCATATGGTTCTCATTAATTTGATTATTAATATGGTCAATTATATTAATAGTTTTTCTAATATTAAACCAGCCATGCATTCCTGGAATAAATCCTACTTGATCATAGTGTATTATCCTGGGAATGATTTTCTGAAGTCTTTTTGCTAATATCTTATTTAAGATTTTAGCATCAATATTCATTAAGGAAATTGGTCTATAATTTTCTTCCTCAGTTTTCAATCGACCTGATTTAGGTATCAGTACCATGTCTGTGTCATAAAAGGAGTTTGGTAGAACTCCTTCATCCCCTATTTTTTCAAATAATTTATATAACATTGGGGCTAATTGTTCTTTAAATGTTTGGTAGAATTCACATGTAAATCCATCTGGTCCTGGGGATTTTTTTCCTGGGGAGTTGATTAATAGCTTATTCTATTTCTTTTTCTGAAATGGGATTATTTAAGCAATTTATCTCTTCTGTTAATCTAGGAAGCCTATATTTTTGGAGGAAGTAATCCATTTCACTTAAGTTATCAAATTTATTGGCATAAAGTTGGGCAAAGTAACTCCTTATTATTTCTCTAATTTCTTCTTCATTGGTGGAAAGATCCCCCTTTACATTTGTAAGACTAACAATTTGATTTTCCTCTTTCTTTTTTTCTGATCAAATTTACCAAAGGTTTATCTATTTTATTGGCTTTTTCATAAAACCAACTCTTGGTTTTATTTATTAATTCAACAGTTTTTTTAGTTTCAATATTATTGATTTCTCCTTTTAATTTTTTATTTCAAGTTTAATTTTTGGTTGGGGGTTTTTAATTTGGTCTTTTTCTAGCTTTTTAAGTTGCAGGCCCAATTCCTTAATTTTCTCTTTCTCTATTTTCTTCAAATAAGCCTCTAAAGATATAAAATTTCCCCTTATTACTGCTTTAGCTGCATCCCACAGATTTTGGTATGATGTCTCATCATTGTCATTATCTTGGGTGAAATTATTAATTGTTTCTACAATTTGCTGTTTCACCCAGTCATTCTTTAAGATGAGATTGTTCATTTTCCAATTACTTTTTGGTCTATTTACCCCTAAGTTTTTACTGAATGTAGCTTTTATTGCATTGTGATCTGAGAAGAAGACATTTATTATTTTTGCCTTCCTACATTTAATTTTAAGTTTTTTATGTCCTAATATATGGTCAATTTTTGTATAGGATCCATGAACTGCTGAGAAGAAAGTATATTCCTTTCTATTGCCATTCAGTTTTCTCCAAAGGTCTATCATACCTAGTTTTCTAATGTTATATTTACTTTTTTAATTTCTTTCTTGTTTGTTTTGTGGTTTGATTTGTCTAAATCTGAGAGTGCAAGGTTGAGATCTCCCACTATTATAGTTTTATTGTCTATTTCTTCTTGCAATTCTCTTAACTTTTCCTTTAGAAAGTTAGATGCTATACCAGTTGGTGCATATATGTTTAGTATTGATATGGCTTCATTATTTATGCTACTTTTCAGGAGGATATAGTTTCCTTCCTTATCTTTTTTTAACTAGATCAACTTCTGCTTTTGCTTGATCTGAGATAAGGATAGCTACCCCTGCTTTTTTGGCTTTACCTGAAGCATAATAGGCTCTGTTCCAAACTTTTACCTTTACTCTGTATGTATCTCCCTGCTTTAAATGTGTTTCCTGTAGACAACATATTGTAGGGTTCTGATTTTTGATCCAGTCTGCTATCCATCTCCATTTGATGGGAGCGTTCATCCCATTCACATTTACAGTTAAAATACTAATTCTGTATTTCCTGCCATCATATTATCCCCAGATTATGCTTTTTCCCTTGACCCCCCTGACCCCCCTCCCCGATATTTAATTACAGACCCCCCTTGTGACACGCAGCACTCCCTTTTTTTAGTATCCCTCCCCCCTCCCTCCAAGTTCCCTTATTCTCCTTTTCCTTTTCCCTTTTCCTCTCCCCCCTTTTAATGAGGTGAGAGTAAATTCTCTGGAAAACAAATATGTCAATTATTTACTCTTTGAGCCTCTTCTGATGAGAGTAAGATTCACACTATGATTCTCCCCCTCACTAAATTCCCTCAGATATGATGTATCTTTTATGCCTCTTCTTTCCAACGCTATTTCTGAGGCTGATTTATCTTATTGGTTGTGAGGGAGTAAGGACGTTCACAGAGTCGTGTGTTTCTTCTCTGCCATCTTGGTTCGCCCCCAGTCCAATTTTTCTTATACTTTCTCTTCTTGATCTGTTCTCCAGATCATTCATTTTTCTTATAAGTTGTTTCACATTTTGTTCTATTTTTATATTCATTAGAATCTGTTTTTCTATTTCTTGGTATCTCATAGCTTCACTGGCTTCCCCTTGCCCAATTGTAATTTTCAAAAAGTAGTTTTCATCTTTGAAACTCTGTATTTCCTTTTCCAGTTGGTTAACATTTTTTTCATAATCTTCTTGTTTTGCTTGCATGGTTATTATTTTTATTTTTTAAGTTTTTTTTTTTTTTTTCTCAGTGTCTCTCATTTGATTTTTTAAATTGTTTTTTGAATTCTTCTGTAAATTCTTTCTGTTCAGGGAGTTATTTAATGTTTGTCTTTAGATTAGGAGATTTTTTTTTTTACTTCAACGTCCTCTTCTGAAGATGAACCCTGTTATTCCTTATTCCTATAATAAGTTTCTGTGGTTGGTTTCTTTTTTCTTTGCCATTTCATTTTATTTTAAATGAGAAGTATTAGTGTAAGCAACTCTAATCATGGGGTGAGGGATGGTGTTTCTAACTCCACTTCAGCTCTCTGCCTTGGAACACCAAATCAAGATTTTCCCTCTCCTGTAAGTACCTGCAGCCAAAAGTATTCCTACCTCACTTCCTCTATAGGTGTGGTGTTTATTACCAAATCTGTTTCTGCAGCACAGTTGAGCCTGGCTTTTCTGATTAGCCAAAGCTCACTTAGTCTTCCTGGAACCAAACCCCCAACTCCTCAAGTTGACTAGGAGGTGAAAGTTTCTGTGGTTCCTGCTGAAGCTCCAGCCAAATCCATCTTGCTCAAGGGGTTCCCACTTGATGTTTCTGCAGAACTAGCCCAGAGATGTTTATACTTTATGTGGGTTAATCTCCTGGCCCTGGATCTTTCTTCAGAACTTTTTTTGGTTGTACTAGAAGTACCCCTGTTCTGCCCAAGTATTCTGGATTTTTCACCTGTCTATGTTCATTCTGAGGAGCAAATTTGTTCTATTTGTGGGGGAAACTTGGAGAACTTGAAATTTACCATCCTACTCTGACATCTTCCCAGAATCTCCCTATAAGCAAAAATTTTAAGAGTGTTGATCCTCCCTCATTAGAATAGATCACTATGTTTATTCATCCTCTTATAATATAGTCCTCCTATGAATTCTTCATTGACAATCTACCTAACACTCTGGATGTCCTCTTCTGGGACTATTAACAGAAGTCACAACAAATTTCTAATTAAGAGTTATACAGAAACAAAAGCACAGAAGACATTAGAGAAAGTATAGTAATAAAACAGGATGGGTCAGTTATGTAGTCAAAGTGAGTAAAAATCAATGAAGAGATCAACTGTTCTGCTGGCATTCAACCAATGTGAAGAACTATAGAGAAAAGGTCTTCAGCATATTATTGAATCCCCAGTACATGACTTTTAAGAAGTCATGGATAAATGTTACTCAGAATGAGAAAGCATGGATAGTTGGCAATCTGCCCAAATGGAAGGATGTCAAGATAGATACATTCAAATATCAAGTACTAAAGCAATATTGAATCTATTACCCTTCACCCTCATGTAGCCATTCTACCTTCCTCTTTGTTCATACATGGCAGCACTCTTTTATTTTTATTAAAATTATCTATCTCCATAGTCACCTATCCATTTATTTAGATCCATCTCATTTCTATGTAAATAAATCTCATCCATCAAAATAGATAAAAAGAGTTTCTATGTATGTAGATAGAGAAATAAACAGATCAATAAATTGATAGATATTTGTTTTTCTTAATGTTGCTATTTATTTTCATTATTAGAAATTTTGATTAACTATAGTTGAAGATGAACAGGCTAAGGAAATGCTCATTTTCTTTGTTTTCTCATCTCCCTGGTAAAGCACTTTATTTCGTGCTCAACTAAAATAAAATTGGTGGCTGTCAAAAAGATATGGAATGGTTGGAGAAAATTTATAAGTACTTCTTATTGAGTGCTTGCAGGAGACATAATTGGAATTTCCATTGTGAACTTTTATTATCCATGTTGACTCAAAGGTGTGAGGCTTGGTGTATATTTTGAGTCTGGTTACGAGCATTTCTTAATCTAGCAACCCTATGGATTTATTTTATTTGTTTCATCATTTTAAACTTTATTGAAAATTTTGGTTTAAAAAGAGAATAATTAAGGAAGAAAAGGGGGAGAGAGACAAGAAATAGAAAGGAGATTAGCCAGAGAGGAAAAAGGAAAGAAGGGAAGAAAGGAAAGAAAAAGGAAAGGAAAGTAAAAAGAAAGTAAGGAAAACAATGTCTATCAATTATAGTGATAGAAATGAGAAACTACAAGTAATAATTTGAATCAGTAAACATTGAGTTGAATTGGAAGTGACCTTCAAAATATAGTTTACTTCATTTCAAGTAATCAGAGTCAGACCTGGAAAATAACTTGGGGATATCAGTTCTCTCAATCTCAGATATCAAACACTGAGGCACAGAAATTTTAAGTTATTTTCTTTAGGTCAATCCACTTGAACATAGCAGAGCAGTATTCAAACTCATATTTCCTAAATCCAGATTCAATGCTTTTTCCATTAATCTGCATTTTCTTTTACTTCTTGATAACTTGAAGCAATAATCCAATCATGTTTGGGTACCCAGTGAAGCCTATTTGAAACCAGCTTTCTCTTAAACATGTATGATATGCCCATAAAGGAACTTCATTCTCACATTAAATAAGATGTATCTTCTTACAACTAGCAGCAGAGCTGCACAGGATATTGTGAAGAAATCTATGACAAAAGAAATTGTGTCCACAATCTTTAGTTGCTTGCTCTTCTTTTTTGAAGGTAATCAATCTGCCTATTACATTATTACTTTCAAGAGGGTTATCATTTAATGCTAATGATGTAACTTTGCCTAACTCTTGCATAAGAATTATTCCTAGAACAATTTTTTTTAATCAAATAAGAGATGCAATTTTGTTAAAGGAATGCCAAGTAAAGATGAGAACTTCATTCAAATAGTGCTTGTCTGGGACCTTGTTGCTTTTCTTCATGTCTATAATTTTGGGTACTTTCTCTCTTGTAGAATCCAACTTTTATCAGGAATGCTGCTCTCTCTAAGTATTCCTAGGAGAACAAAACCCAAGTGCTACAAACCAGCAATTTAGCTATGAATGTGGAAATCAGGAATGAAGCCCAAGCTGATTATCATTTATTAGGAGATAAATCGTGAGATGAGACAAAATTCTATCTTGATCATTGCCAGATTAAGGATGGAAAGTGGTACCTTATCAAATGTGGAGAGTACTAATGTTTTAGGGAGGGATTTTATAAGATGGCATATCCTAAAAAGTGTGATACATATCTCTGACTTTGGATGTAAGAGGCCCAACCCAAACTAGTTTCTTTTTATTACCTCTGTGGGATAAGCAAGTCACAACCATTTTGAATGGAACTTGATGGTCTTAAATATGCTTTCCAGATCTAAATCTATGGTTCAATGACTGCAGAAGATTCTTCCCACTCTAATATATACCTGATTTTTTCCCTCACTGGCAATAGGACTTCCAAAGGCAAATTACATGTACATTTGTCAGAACCATGTACATATTTCCAGAACCAAATAGAAAACTCTGTTTTTGTTTTTTTGTTTTTATTTTAAAGTTTATGATGAGCCCCTTCTACCTTTCCAATATTCTTATACTTTATTCCCCTTTAGAATACTGTTATTCCAGTGACATCAGCTTCTTTACTATTCTTCAATCGAAACATTCATCTCCCAAGTCTATATATTTTTGCTGACCCCATGTCTGCAATGCTCTCCATTTGTGTTTCATATATTCATTCAAAATTCAGTATAAATTAAATCTTCTTCAAGGAATCATTTTTCTTTATCCTTTCCTTTCCTATTGCTAATCTCTTTCTCCTGAGATTAACTATTATTTAACACACACATGTCTTTGCAAACATGCATGCATGTGTATGCACACACATGTATGTGACCCCCTATGTACATACACCTTGCCTATAGGTGCACATACACAAATATACACATGTGTATATGCATAAATACATGCATATCCGTATGAATGTATATATGTGTTTGTATATGTGTATACACACAAACACACATGTAGCCTTAACATGGTTATTTGCATATTCTTTCCTCAGTTTCTATGTGATCTCCTTGAGTACAGGGACATTGCTTTTCTCTTTTTTTTCCCCCATAACTTCACATGATATCTGGCATATACTAGAAAATGTTTTTTGACTGTAGATGGAACAAATAATAGGTATTTTTCATCTTATTTTTTTAGTTTGATTTATTGCTAGGGAAATTGTAGGTTTGTTTTAGGATGCTCCATAATATTCAAGAATTTGATGTAATCCTCATAATATCAAACTCAAAATCACAATATCTAGAATAACTAGTGATTTTTGCACTCCCTTCCATTTGAATTTGACAGTAAAATCCTCCATAATGGTGACAAATATCTTGAAATGCATACATTTCCCTATTTAGGCTTTAGATTAGTACAATAATCAGAGAATTATAAAACAATTATTTTCTTTTTTTATTATAGCTTATTATTAACAAGATATATGCATGGATAATTTTTCAGTATTGACAATTGCAAAACCTTTTGTTCCAATGTTTCCCCTCCTTCCCCCATCCCCTCCCCCAGATGGCAGGTAGACCAATGCATGTTAAATATGTTAAAGTATATATATATATATATATATATATATATATATATATATATATATATATATATATATATATATATATATATACATATATATGTATATATATACATATGCATACATATATATGTATATATATACATATATATATATATATATATATATATACATATACATATACATATACATATGCATACAGTTATTTTGCTGCACAAGAAGAATCGGACTTTGAAATAATGTACAATTAACCTGTGAAGGAAACGATTATTTTCTTACTATCTACCATCAAGGAATTTTACATCAAAATTTTAGAATTGAAAAAACACCTCAGAAGTCATCTATTAAACCCTTCTCATTTTTGTTAAGTGAGGCCCAATTAACTTAAATAACTTGTGCAAAGTCACACGGTAAGAAAAAAAAAGTCAGAATTGATACCCTGATAGCCTACATCTTATGTCTCAACTCAGTTTGCCCTTGTCCTTACTTACCACAATAATACTGTTAGGAATAACAGTTTAGAAGCCTCACTAGCCTAATAACTATTTCCCCAACTACTATTTCTTCATTTAAAAATGTTTTAAATCAAATATTTAATTTTCAAAACATATGCAAAATTTTCAACATATATCCTTGCCAAACCTTGTGTTCCAAATGTTTTCCCTTCCTTCCCCCTACCCCTCTCCTAGGTAGCAAGTAATTTAATATACGTTAAACCTGGGCAATTCATCTATATATATATTTTCACAATTATCAAGCTGTACAACAGATCAAAAAAGAAAAAAATGAGAAAAAACAAAATGGAGGCAAACAACAAGAAAAAGATTGAAAATATTATGTTTTCTCCTACACTGATTCCCCACATTCTTCTCTCGGGATGCACATAGCTCTCTCCATCACAAGACCATTGGAACTGATTTGAATGACCTCGCTATTGAAAAGAATCACACCCAGCAGAATTGTTATGTACAATGTTCTCTTAGTTCTACTCACTTCACATCAATTCATTCATGTCTCTCCAGGACCCTCTGAAATCATCTTGCTGATCATTTCTTACAGAACAAAAATATTCCTTAACATTCATATACCATAACTTATTCAGCCATTCTTCAGCTAATGGACATCCACTCAGTTTACACCAATTACTATTTCAAAAATGGCCCTAGACATAATTAATTTTCTCACTCCTCAAGTCACCTTTTTTCATTCCCTTCATTTTCAGATCCCCTATATATGCTTCCTTCTTTAGAAACTATTCTCCTTAAGAGTAAAATGGCAATGTCTGCTTATTCTTTTCACCTTCCGTTTTTCTTCTCCCTTTCCTTGTCTTTCAATTTCTTACAAAATGACAGCAAATCCTTTATTTTCCTCTTTATGGAGAACTTATTTGTTAGGATTATTAAGTGAGAACTCAGGTTGTCTGGACAGTGACAAGGTGAGAATTCAGGTTGTCTGGACAATTACAAGGTGAGAACTCAGGTTGACTTGATAGAAGGAGCAAGCTCATTGGCTGAAGCGGTTCTTCCCAGAAACCCTTGCATTATCCCACGCCCATTCTCTGGGAGGATAAAAGAGAGGACAGCCAGAGATAGAAGAAGACTCTGCATTGCATCAGGCTTGACGGGGCTCTCTGCAGGAAGGGAAGTCACTTCTCTGGACAAGAGTTAACAGCAACTGCCTGGAGACAACGGTTGTTACAGGAAGAAGAATCTGTCGGAGAGATTTGAGTAGAAGACACAGCAGATCTCTTCCCAGAGAGTGATCTGGCAGCTTCTAGAGACGACAGCTCGCTACACTTATTAGCCATTCTTTAATTTTTTAAAATTTCTACATATAAAAAAATGTGCAGAAATACCTGAAACAAAATGTCTCCTACTTCTGGAAATCTACTCCAAAACCCCTTTAATGATGATTTTCTCCTCGAGATCAAATACCACATTTTATTTTTAATTTGTGGGCTTATCTTATATTCATTGTACATACATATACATGAATAGATGGGTTATACACACATAATCTATTATATGGAATGTGATAGGAAACTGAGAATGCTTAACTCCCTAACAGACTGACTTATGTGGAAGTAATTACAATTCACTTTCTCGATTCTGTATCTACCTCAATATCTACCATAGTGCTTAATAATTATTTGGTGGATGAAAGAATGAATTCTAAATAAAACAGATATATTGGAGTAAGAGGGGAATGCAGAAGGGCCAGAAGAGAGGAAGAAAGAGCTTAGCAAAATCTTTAAGTCACAAAGGTGGAAAACATGTTAGAGAAAGTGTAAGCTGTCCAGTTTGTCTGAAACATTAAGTACATTATTTTACCCAGGGTTAGAGATTTTGCTTGCTCTTCTCTCTTCCCTTGGGGGCAGCTGGAGGATCAACACTAATATCCATTATCCTTCCCAGAAGTTATTTGTTTCTGAGAAGTAGATGTCATCACCCCTATGAGGGTGAGATTTTTAAAAAATCAAATTACAAATGTATTTATAAGCTAGGCAACCTAAAATAAATAACAAAGAAGCTCCCAATCAAACTCTGAAAGATACAATATTTAAACATGTAGCAGGCTGATTTTGAGCTTAAAAATAAAGTATATGAATAGACTCTGTGGTAATACATAATTCTCAGCCTGGAATTGATTGATTTTTCTTTCTCAGAGCCGACAGCTGGAGGATAGAAAATGGAAGTATTTTAACAAGAGATTTATCAGCTCATGGAACAGCAATAACTATTTTAAAGCTTTCTTTCAGATTGCAGAAACTACAGAATGGCCCATGCACCCTTATCAATAGGTGAAGGATATTCCTGATGATTTAAGTAATATTTAAATGAAATATTGTCTCTTAAATGATGACAAAACAAAGTCAGTTTAAAGATCAAAATGTGTATCTGAAAAGGAACCACCAGAGGGGGAAAATAAATCAAGAGTTGGAAAGATAAATGAAAGACTTAGAATACTATCATAATAAACAGAAACAAATAGATTATCTAAATTAGATTAGCACCCAGTGTTTGATAGAACAAGTATAAAGAGATGTATGTTCTAATATGAGATTTATTATACAAATAAAATAAGTGATTTTGAGAATGTCACTATATTTCTCAGTCTCAGTTTATTCATTTGTCAAATAAGAGTGTTTCAAGCCTCTAAAGCTAGCATTATTAAATTTAAATCTGTAAATTGAAAATAAAACTAATTATGTTTCAATGCAATTGATTTCCTTTATAATCTTTTATTTTATGTATTTATTGGCATTATTCTTAGGTCTTCACTAGAATATCAAAAAGGTTCATGATGAAGAAAAGTTTAGTAACTGCTATTCTAAGATCTTCAGCTTCATTTTTTTTCCACAGTTCTATAGCTTACTTGAGAGGGACAGTGAAGGTCAAGGTAGTGATGAGGTGAAGGTGAGATGAGTAAAAGATTCTAGGCATAAGATTGAGTCCAAAAAACAGTCCAAAGAATAAACTACAGAATTATTTGCAAAAGAAGCAGATAACACTGGTGGTTAGGGAATGGGATATATAAATGGGACAAAGGTGGTAATGTAAGCAGGAATCATATTAAAAAGCTGCTTGAGATGTCAGGGAAAAGTGTTGATTGAAAATGGGGATCTATTGAAAGTTACTGTGCAGGATAATGAGATGATCTAAGCTGTTCATTGAAGGAACTGATTTGAATGCCTTGGAGGGGGAAATATATGTATATATACATATACATATATATGTATATATATACATACATGTATGTATATATATACATATATATGTATGTATATGTATATGTATATGTATATATATATATATATATGTATATATATATATATATATATATATATTTTTTTTTTTTTTTTTTGAGCAATGTTGGAAAGCGTACAAGCTCCAATGAAAGAATCTTTACTTTCCCTTGCAATTCTAGCACCATTATTCCAAAGTCAAAGGTAATCTGTAATGATTTACTGCTATTGTTCCAAAGGGCAACAAAGGATTAGGTAAATCTATAAACATAAGAGAAAAGACTCATAAAAAAAAAAAAAAATCTGGAAAACAATGGAGCTGTTCATAATGATAATGCTGAATTCCCAAAAGACACACACATACATACACATACACACACACACACACACACACACACACACACACACCCTTTGACATTGACTTTTATAATTTTAAATTTTCTTATCTTCCCAGATACTCTTTTTTATTTTACATTTAATTCTGTTGAAATTCCTTATCCTAAATATTAATTAGTGGATCATCTAATTCTTGGCCCACATATTAGTTTTCTGATTTGTGAAAGATTTAATTAACATTACTATACTAAAAAGGAGCTGGGAAAGTCTTCTACTCTTTGCTTTCCATTATCCAACTATTGTTTGAACATCTCCTAGAAAAATCTTGACCCATACCTTTCATGTCATTTTCTTCTTTAAGAATGTTTAGTGACTCCCGATTGTCTCAAGGATAGAATTCAAACTCCTCTTCTCTGTGTCTATATCCTTTTGCATTGTGGCTCCAGAAACCTTTCTCAGCTTCATTTCTTCATTCACATGTGCTTGATTTGAGTTAATGCAGACTATTTGCTATTTACACAGCTATATAGCAGTGGTAGAAAAGGGGAGGTATAGGAGTTAACTTATTATAATTTCCTCTGGGCAAGTGAAAAAAACATCTGTACAAATGTTTTCTTCTATTGTATTTCTTGATGGAAGACCAAGTCATAATCAATCTGCTTATTTTACAAAAGAGGAATCAAGCTCAAAATAGGTTAGAGACATTCTCAAGGGAGCTCTCCAACTAGGTGGCTAAAGGGCAACAAAGTTAAATCTTGTACTGTAAAGTACAATATTTTCCCCATTATAACATATTTATTCTCTGATGTACATGTGGAATTGAATTCAAATGGACAAATGTTACTGACCCTACCATATGCTTCTAATATAAAAATCTAATGCTATATTTTGAACTTTCCAGAAATCTAGAACTTAGAACTCAAAGAGATCTTAAATTATTATTTCTTAATTTCTTTAATTCATAAATTATTTATTTCAACTGACTCATTTCATAGATAGAAGTTATATGACATCGTGATCAGTGGATTGATCTCACAGACAAAAAGAATGTGATTATACCTATGATATGCATTATCAGTTTTACCCTGACCAAGTCATTTAGACTCACACTATTTTGGGTATATCTCTAAAATTATAGGTTGCAGGAAAGTTATTAAATTGTTTTGGTGGAGAGTCTTTTTTCACCATAAAGTTTCTTATATCTATGGAATAATAGGTTAAATCCTAAAAGAGATATGAAAGAAAATGTTTGAGAAGAAAAGAATTTTAAAGGAACAAATAGTCAGTGCCTCTGTGTTTTTGTATGTGTGTGAGTGTGTGTGTCAATGTGTGTGTATGTGTGTCTTTTTGTAAAGTCAGCATTAGGATTATGATCAGGTCTATTGTTCTCTGGATGTTTTTGATGAATCCTTTCTTTAATGTTTACAGATTTACCTCCTCCTTAGTTGCCCTTGGGAACAATAGCAGTAAATCAATTTAGATTGCCTTTGACCTTGGACTTAATGGAGCTGGATTTGCAAGGGACAGTAAAGGATCTTTCTTGAAAGCCTTGTAGAATTACTTCAGAAGATGTAGTATTCCAAGGCACAAATCAATTCCCTCAATGGACCAATTGAATCATTTCATTATCCTATTCATTTCATGAATTTAGATTCAGAGTTATATGTTGTAAAATTGTAAAATATGAGGCTGAGTAATCACTGAATTATCTAGTCTAACTCCACTTCAGCCAGTGATAAATCAAGAAGGAAATTCACCAAAGAGGTTAAGTGATTTGTACATGATCATAGAACAAAAACAGATGCAGGAAATTGTCACTTCTCTAACATCCAAAGTAATATAAGATTATGAGGGTTAATATACCACAAGAAAAACAACTAATCATAATTTACTTTATATTATGTTCTCTTTCCAATAAAAGGGCAACTAGATGTCACAGTGGGTAGCGTCCTAGAACTGCTTATAGGAAGATTTATGTTCAAATCTAGCTTCAGACTTTAATTAGCTATGTGTTCCTCAGAAAATTATTTAATTTCTGCTTGACTTTCAAATCTGTAAAATGGGGATAATTGTAGCAGCAAACAACCTAGCTTGTTGCATGGATAAACTGATAAAATATTTGTAAGATGCTTTACATCTTATACGGTGCTCTTAAAGCGCCATATATATGCTAGTTATTGTTTTTATCTTCTACTAACAGAAAAAAAAAAACAAAACAAAACACAAAAAAAACTATCAGTCACATGTCAGCCTCTAGAAAATCCAAGCTGAATGTTTGGTATCTTCTCTTCTCAAGAATAATTTATTTGTTGTTTTGTTTTATAGTTCTACTAAATTTCAATGGAATATTTTTTTTCTACTTTACAAATACCAACTCCCTCCTAGCCCTTCCAGGAAAGGGGATGAAAAATAAAATTAACAAACAATATATAATCAAGAAAAAACAAATTCCTTCATTGGTTATGTTCAAAAATGTATGTCTTATTTTGTACCTAGTCTATCACTTCTCTATCAGGAGATGGGTGATAACACACTTCATCAATAGACTTCTGAAATCATAGTTTGCCTTTATATTGGCCAGAGTTCTTTTGAACTCTGAACTGAAGTTCTTTGTTTTGTGATACTATTGAAAGTGTATAAATCATTCTTCTGGTTCTGTTAACTTCTGTAGAAAATAGTTATATCAATGATACTAAAGGATTTTCCCTATGTAGATTGACTTTAGGGATATTATAAATCCATTTCCAGGATAGCTGGAGTTAAAAAAAGAAATGAAATACAATAAATATCTAAAGGTTTTTAATTCAGTATCATTTTGTATTACTATAAATGTTTTTATTTTGTTTAGAATAACTGTCAATCATCTAATCAAGGGGGATTACAAGTATCAATGTACTGAGCACATTAGATCACAACATATAGCCTAACCTGGGGGTATTAAACACATAGGAGTGCATGCATGTAAACCAGATTAAAATGAAATTGGGAAATATTTAACAAAATAAATAAAAACTCCATAGAACATAGATAATGGGAATGCCATTTTCTAAGAGAATATGTAGCAAAAACGAATTCTTATATACAGTATAATGGCCCCCATTTCTATTTTAATTTTACATCACTGGTCTAATCCACTCATTTTAAGTAACTTTGCTTAGTTCACTCAATCAAAAGAATCATATTTGATTCTTGGGATTTGAAAACAGGTTATCTGATTTTAGAAATAGTGCTTATTCTCCTGTAACACAAAATAAAGGAAATAACTTGCCTTTGTATTAAACTCGTTCAGGGTCATGCAGGGAGTTAGTACCAAGTCAATCCCATCCTCTAAATCCCAAGGATACTGCACTTCATCTGTTTCTTCATTTCTGAAAGGGGCATGACAATTTATATTTATAATTCCTTTGCTGACAGTAAACATTTTCATGAATTTTAAGAATATTCTTAAAATTTAAAAAAAAATCAATTCTATCTTAACTCTCCCACTAGCATTCATCCTATATTTTTTTCTTAAATAAAATTCTTTTAAAAATATATCTATTTTGTTTTCTCATATTTTTTTTTTTTTTATCAAGACAAATCTGGCCTCTGATATCAATGTTAAATTGATATTTGTAGAAAGTTGTCAAATGTTGATTAATTGTCCAATATAAAGGTATTTTCTCAATTGTCATTTTATCTTTTTGTAGAGTTTGACACTATTGAATATCTTCTCTATTTGGATATTTCCTCCTTCCTCTTAATGGCCTTTCTTTCTTTTGTTTCTTTTCCTTCTTGTCAAGTGTCTGTATATTTTCTTAGATGTTCATTGATTTAAGTCACTTATTGTACATATCCCTCAACATCAATAAATATTTTCTGGGTTTTTTTTTCTTTCTATAATATCTCTGTATTTTTCATTAGAAGGTAATCTCCTTGAGAAAAGACTCATTTTTGGTATCTCTCGGCACAGATATTATTTTTTGTAATCATTGTACTTACCCTAATAATTGGTAAATACTAAGGGCTTATAATTTCAAAATAATAGAATACCTTACTCATATTCTTTTTTTTCTTTTTTATAAATTAATAATTTAATGCAATTTCAATTCAAATCAATAATTCAATCAATGGATGTAAAATACATTGAATAACTATAAAGTTCTTTAAAATAAATTTTACTAAACATTATTATTAAAAAGCTACCTCCTTTCTCTTTTATATTATTCCGATCAGTATATCTAGAATTGTCCGTGGGAGTAATTCTGCTCCTTGTGGGAAGTGACTATGATTTGTCTTAAATTCATTCAAAAGCATTAATTAAAAAGCTTGTCACAGGGTGCTAATATAATACAAAGATATATTTCATTATATATCTATATCTATATGTTATATAGATATAGATATATTATATGTAGATTAAATATATATTATAGATATAGATATATTTTATGTTTTAAGACAAAAAAATTCCTGCAAAGGTTCCTGCTAATCAATTCTCTGTCTCCATCTGTCTCTGTCTTTCTATCTGTCCCTCTGTGTTTCTGTCTCTATCTATTTCTGTCTCCCTCTTGTCTCTGTCTCTATTTCTGTGTGTGTCTCTCTCTTTCAATATATCATCTTTCCATTCTTACAACATATGTGTGAGATATAGAATGGAAGGGATGGTTCCCATTTTAAAGAGAAAAAAAAAATTAATGGAATCAGACATTGAGTAATTTGCCCAAGGTAAGAAAATTTGCCTAATTTCATTTCTTTCCCCAACAGAGCAACCTTGAATGCTACTGAGTTGTGTCTGCTACACTTCCACACAAATCAGGTTAAATCACAGAGTTTGGCTGCAAGAGAATTTTCTTTAGCTTGTCATTATTACTATCCAAAATTTCTTTTGGGGAAATATCTAAATGTAGGGTTTTTTTTTTTTTTTTTTTTACCATATTTCCATAGGCATGGGTAAAATGAACATCTTTCATACAAATACTCAGGATAACAATATATGTTATCATAAGACTGTCATTAATGTATTATGTAGAATATTTTAAAATTGTATATGAGTGCTACAGGAACCAGTAACCAATGAACTTAGTTTTCTTCATTCTCTGCTGTTTTCTCCAGGGTCCTATTTAGCCATTCCTAATTATAGTGAAATACTGTGAATTGAGCTTCCTAATGAAAAACAAACTTGTAGTTGCTATAGAAACAACCCTTGAGAAGTTTTGTGAGTGCTTTGGCCATCTCAGGAAGCCTCCATCTTGGACTTTCATTACTCCAGAAGGAAATACTATTTAGAATTGCAAGACAGGGAAATTCCAAATATTCTGACTAATCCCATTTTTACCTAATTTATCCATACACATGTTCATCTTTATAATAATAACCGAATGGCATGTAATTTGTCACTGACAGTACATCTGAGAACAACTAAATTAGACTTGAGAGTATTAGAGAAGTATCTCTCTTCCCATCTTATTTATGATATCTCAATAACTCTTAAACTTGAGGGAAAATTTAGGCTTATTGGTATCTGTTATTTCGGCTTTAATTTCTTATTATTCATTGCAAGGTAGATTTACATTTGATTCTCACCTGAGTATAAGAGTCTAGTATTATCTATAATAACGTTTCTTAAATTGTGGATCACAAGCCTATATGGAGTCAAGTAACTGAAGATTGGAGCCATGAAATTATGATTTATTTTCAGTAAATGTTTGATTTGTACACCTATTTATATACCTATATATCCAGTGTCACATAAAAATTTCTCGGGCAAAAGAGGGTTGGTTCAAAGTGGACAAAATCCCTTGTCTAAAACTCTGCATTCAGGCATCCAATTCTCTTTCTCAAAGGCTACTATTTTCTGAAAAATCTCTTATTTTTGGAAAACTGAGTACGCAGATTCTTGAATTTGAGATCAGTACACAGACTACTTTGAAATTAGGCCACCTGTAATCTGCATTCCTTTGCTAGAAGGCTAATAATAATAATAATAATAATAATAGTAGGCTGATTATTCCAAAAATTTGTAATGTTGTTTAGGGTTTTCTTTGTAAAATTACTGAAGTGCTTTACATGTTTTTTCTTCAATTCACTTTTATAGATGAAGAAACTGAGGGAAAGTTAAATGACTTTTCCAAGTTCACACAGCTATTAAATTTGTAAGCCAGATTTAAGTTCAAGATGATTCTTCCTGATTAAGTTCTGCGCTCTGCCCACTGCACATCCTACCTGCCCATACATAGTATTTACATTTACATTATATATTACTATATAATTATTATCTCATTTGATCCTCAGAACAACATTATTATTCTCATTTTTCAGATGAGAAAATACAAGTTAAATGACTTACCCATGATCAAAGAACTAGTAAGTGTCTGAGACCATGTTTCAATTAAATTTTTTCCAGGCCAAATGCTCTGTGTTCATTTCACCAAATGCCCAAGCTAAATTCTGGGATCACCAGAGTAAGAGGGTACCCAGGAGGGTAGATTTCAAAAACTTTCAGTGTTTGAGCTTTCTTTTTCTCTTCTAAATAGTTGTCTTTTTTTTTTTTTTCTTCCTGAGGCAATTGGGATTAAGTGACTTGCCCAGGGTCACACAGCTAAGAAGCATTAAGTGTCTGATGTCAGATTTAAACTCAGGTCCTCCTGACTTCAGGCTGGTGCTCTAAACCACTGCACTAACTAGCTGCCCCTAAACAGTTGTCTTTTTAAGGTTAGGTTGAGACAAATGGTTTCTAGGAGAATTTACCTCAAGTTATGTGGGCAAAAGCACATCAAATTCTCATAAATTCTAACTAAATCATCCTTGAACCTAATGGAGTGACTCTTTGGGGAAATTATATACTTTTCTAGGACCCAAAGAAACTCAGATCTCTGAGAATTTAAATGAAAATGGGGGGAATGGAGAAAAGAGGTCTAACTCTATGATAACTAGTGCCCCACCTTTTATACACCTAAAAGTAAAGGATAACTCCTCTTACCTATCTCACAGCAATTCAACCTAATCCTTTAAGCCTGAGTTAATCCTTACTGAATCCTGAAAGAGCCAATTGGACATTTTGACAGACATTACAAGTATATGCAAAGTGGTATACAAAAATTAACTTCTCTGTAAGTTTATTAAATTGATAAGGGGATTCCACTTTATGAACCACCCACTTATTCATACATAATATAAAATATTCATGGATATGTGAGTGATATTTGCCTCGGATTTAGCTGGGTTTTTGTTATTTGAAATTGTATGAGGAGTGGAAGAACCTGACATGGAACATCATCTTTATAGCAAAGCCTGGGTTAAGGGCATTAAGGTATAAATGCCTCACACTAGGACAGATCTTACAGACTGAGAAAACAAATGAGAATAGAAAGGCATCCAGGCCACCTACTACTAAGTCCCCTTCCCCTGAGAAAGTTTGTGTGTGTGTATATATATATATATATATATATATATATATATATATATATATATATATATATATATATATATATATGTGTGTGTGTGTGTGTGTGTGTGTGTGTGTGTGTGTATGTGTATACATGTGTGTATGAGTGGGATTATACCCTCCAAAATAAATATTCCTTTGAGATTTTTAATCTGCACACCTCTCAGATTACCTAAGATAACAGAAAAGATAATGACAAATTTTGGAGGGGATGTGGGAAAACTGGGATACTATTGTATTGTTGGTGGAGTTGTGAAATGATCCAGCCATGATTGGAGAAATTTGGAACTATGCTCAAAGAATTATCAAACTGTTCACACCCTTTGACCGGGCAGTGCCATTATTGATTCTATATCCAAGGAAATCAAAAAGGAGGGAAAAGGATCCACATATGCAAATGTTTGTGCCAGCTCTTTTTATGGTAACAAAGAATTGGAAAATAAGTAGATCCCCATCAATTGAAGAATGGCTGAACAAGTTGTGGTATATGAAGTTAATGGAATGTTACTAATCTATAAAAATGAAAAAAAAAAAAAAAAAAAGATGAACAAGCTTATTATAAAAAGGCCTGGAAAGATTTACATGAACTGATGTTGAGTGAAAAAAGGCAGAACCAGAAATATATTTTTTCACAATAATAGCAAGAATGTGCTTTGATCAACTATGAAAAACTTGATTCTTCTTAGTGGTTCAACGATCCAAAGAAATTCCAATAGATTTTGGACATAAAATGTCATCTGCATCCAGAAAAAAAAGAACTTAGGAGACTGAATGTAAATCAACACGTGCTATGTTCACTTCTTTTTTCCATTTTTTAAAATCTCTTACATAGTTTTTCCCTTTTGCTTTCCCCCCCTCCCAACATGATTCATAAAGCAATTTGTTTTAAAAATAAATAAATTTATTAGAGTAAAAATAAAATGGGGAGGGGAACATATCTGCAAACCCCAACAATTTTATGTACAATAAGGAAAAATTGTAGACTGCTTCTTTAGAAACTCCAAATTAATCATTTTTTTTTCTTTTAAAAATAACAAAAAGGAAATTTTAATCTCTTAGTCACTAAATAAAACTGGAATTCAGGGGACCCAGGCCCTATAATTGAGGAAACATTATCAATGGGAACTTGAGTCATTTCAGAGATACTATACATATCAACTCCCTTGTGGACACCAGAGAATTATAGAGGAATGGTGAAGTCTAACAAAGCTGGTCTTGAGGACAATGAGGGCCAGTATAGCAAGTGTTACAATTTACAAAAAACAGACACATGAGTACATCTACACAAATGTTTGCATGTGTACTTATATATGTATATTACACATATATGTATACATATACATTTGCTAATGTATAGATATATAGATATAGGCATAAATATGTATAGGAATGCAGATATGGATATAGATAAATTTATATCTATTATCTAGAGATTCTTGATCACTGGAACTTTTCCTATACATTTATAAATTTTTGTCCAAAAGTTTAAATGGCATTTTATTTCTGTGAGAGAGAATTAAACATTGTAAACCTTGTGAGAACCTCTGTTTTTCTGAAACTGTCTCTCTCTTACTTTTTTTTTCCTTCTCATGTATTTCTTGCTTTTTCTTTCTTTGTTTCTATGTAAATATGCACATATCTAAGTTTTTGAGGAGTTTTTTGGTGAATCTTCAGCTCAAAATTGCAGAAATTTTCTTGCTCAAAACAGGATGATCCTGAACTCTGAAGAAGTTTTTCCTAACATTTCAAAGTATAAAAAGAGTTCAAAGACACACCAGTGGTATGCCCTCCTTGTGGAATTCATTAAAATGGTATCTTATCTCTCAGATACTTTTTATTCTCATTGAAAAAAAAATAGCGCCAATGTATTTGCCTAAGCATCAGCTTGGTGCCATGGAAAAAAGCTCTGGACTTAGAGTCATACTAGAGTCCTACTTTTTACCAGCATGGTTTCCTCTAGATCAAACTAGGCCAGAACAAACTTAATTCCTTTTATGAATAAGTTAGTGGATGGATAGTAAATTGAGAAAGTGTCATAAGACAGCATCTCTGGATCTGAATTGGATTTACTTAAAAGTCACACGAAATTCTTAGATAGATATGGGTTAGAAAGTGATTAAATAGTTTTAGAACCTATTAAAGAATCATATTGGAATCAATGGATTTTTTCCTTTTGGTGGTATTTGGTAAGCTTTGCAGGTATTTTATTTGTGGCATAGAACCATTTTTGTCAGTGACTTATGAGGGCAAGGATAGCATTCTTATTAAATTTTCAAATGACACTAAAAGGTACAAATAATAAACTGGAACTAAAGGATCTGGATTCAAACTTACTTTGAGAGATGAAATGAATGGTCTGAATTTATTAAGCTGAAATTTAAAGTGATAAATAAAAAGATAAATATGAAATTTTTTTGGTTTCCACTGAACTAAACAAATACTATAAATATAAAGTTTTAAAAAGCTAACATGAAAGAATTCTGAGTTAGTAGCAGATATCATGTTCAAAATATGACAATAGTATGACATGACAAGCAAAAAGAATAATGTGATTTTAATCCATATTTAAAAAAAAACAAATGCTTTTTTTAAAAAAAATATTTGTGTGTCTGTGTGTGTGTGTGTGTGTGTGTGTGTGTGTGTGTGTGTGTGTGAATATGTGTGGAGGGGAGCAGAATGTACAAGTACATCAACAACCAATTTTTATTTGACTTTATCTTTATCTTTAGTATTTTGCTGAGTTCTCCTTAGTGCTATATTAAGTTCATAGAACAAATCAGAAAGGTTATATATAAATTAAAGTATGGTCAGACAAAGACAAATAAAATAGTGTGGATATTGGATACAAAATAAACAAGAATTGATTGGTATTACAGTTAATATGGTCATAAAATACCCTAGTTCTATCTCAAAATCCTGTTAGAAAATATATGAAAAGGATACCATCATATCAATGATAAAGGAAACTTAAATAAAACAGAATTTAATTACTTCACACAGTTGGTTACTGAAATGGTGTTTATTAAGCACTGGTTATGTTCCTGACACCATACTAACACTGCAGATATTAAAGCTCCTTGAGTGAAGAAGGAATTGTGAACATTTTGTGAATCAAACTGACTCCATTTTGTGATTTAATTCTGGATTTAGCTTTGTTCTCTTTCTGTTCAATTATGGATATAGTTCAATTCTTGTGTTGTGAAAAAAATCTTTGTATCCTCAGAACTTAAAGAGTGTCTAGTATATTGTAAACATTGTTAAATATTTATTTAATGAATAAATAACACAAAACATTTCCTGACTTTAAGGAGCTGACAATCCAATGAAGAAAGAAAAAAGCAAATATGTATAGAAAAGTTAAATACATGAAAGAAACCAGAAACAATTAAAAGATGAAAGACTCAAATTAAGAGAGATTGGTAAATGTTTCCTAAAAAAATTAAAACTTTAGTTGGGACTTTTAGAAAGCTATAGATGTCGTAGGCAGAGATGAGAAAGGAGATCATTTTAGGAATCAGGAAAATCTCCCAAACTGAAAGAAATAATATCTTCATTAAGGCACATCAAGGTGGGTCATATTGCAAGCTTAAAGAGTACTTGATGGGGAGTGGGAAGCCTGGAAAGGTGTAAGGAGATGCATGTGTATAGTGATCATGCAGAGGAGAGGAAAGGAAAGTGGCAGATGATATGAAATTCTTTGAATGCCAAACTAAACATTTTGTATAATATTGTAGATAATAGGGAGTAATTGGATTGTTTTGAATGGTGTAATGATATGATTAGATTTGTCCTTTAGGTTCAAAGAGGAATAGAAAGATTTGAAAGAGTCATTACAGAGTATGATATATTGATTTGATAAAGGAAGTTGTAAGATCACTGACAACTGAATGGTGGATGGATTAGAAGGGGAAGGGACTTCAGTAGACATTTGCAAGATAGTCCCATTATGAGTTAATGAGGGCCTGTTACAAGATTGTGGCTGCATGAGATAAGAGAAAAGAATGTATTTGATAGATGTTACAAAAGTTCACTTGACAATGGATTAAGAGTTAACAGTGATGGAAGGACCAAGGGATCAATAAAGATTTTTTGGCATAATGGAGACAGGGACATATTTGTAGGCAGTAGAAAGAACTATTACACAAATGGTTATTGAAGATAAATGAAAAAGGGGGATGACAGGTGAGATGATCTATTGAAAGAGATTGCATGGAATGGGATTATTTCTGTATAAGGATGGAGTCTTAATATGGAGTGGAGACATTTCTCTATGCAAGAGAAATATAAAGGATTATATAGTAGCAGAAGGTATCTAAGTGATGAGATGAAGTTGGGAGAAGAAAAAGCTCTCAGTGACTTTTTTTGTTTTTTTGTTTAGCAAAATATGAGCTGAGGTTTTAGCTAAGAGGATGAGAGGGGAGAAGCCAAGGTAGGTTTGGAAAAAAAAAGTCTGGATGAGCTATTGTTGAAGGTGGTATGGTGATTCAATAAAGTATCATGTAGGACTGCAAACTAGCAGTGAGGATCCAATAGTAGCTGAATACTAATAATATGTAGATGACCCAGTTAGAAAGGTTGTATGACTTTCTCTACCTATCCATCATCATGTGTATACAAGTAAAGGCAGCAAATTCTGAGGGTGGTTATCTAAGGCTGAGGGTTTTCCTCTACATTTAGAGTTTGAATCTTTTTTAGAGAATAAAATATGGTGCACTTCTCCACCATTTACTGTACACATGAAGAAGAAGGCATCCCAAAATGTTTAGCTTCCTGATGTAATGGAATAGGTTTAAAGCCACCTAAATTATTAGTAATTCTGTCTTTGGAATTTTCATTTTGAAAAATGTGGAAAAAACAAAACAAAATGAGCTTTTCTAAGTTACTATGGTCATGGGGAGAATCAAGGCAAAAACTTGAGGACAAAATTCCTATGTGTGAAGCCTCAAAGTATAATGTGATTTTTGTGTCAGACAACAAAAGAATTCCTGAAAGAACTTTAAAAAGATTATAAAAAGCAATTTTGAAAACTGGGGAGAATGAGAGTTATGCAAGAGAATTATGGGAGGAAAAGAATTAGTAACATTAAGAAAGATATAACAAAATATTGAACAATTTGCATGAATTAATGTTGAGAAAAACAAGCAGAATCAGGAATACATTGTACAAAATAACAACAAGAATGTGAGATGATCAACTATGAAAGACTTGGTTATTCTCAGCAGTTCAGTGATCCAAAGGAATTCCAATAGACTTTGGACAAAAAACGCTATGTGTGTCTAGAAAAAGATCTAAAAAGATTGAATGTAAATCAACACATGCTATGTTCAATATTTTTTCTGTTATTTTTTTAGTCTCTCCCATGGTTTTCCCTTTTACTCTGATTTTTTCCTCTCCCAATATGATTCATAAAGTAATGTGTATTAAAAATAAGTAATCTTGCTGCAATCAAAAATTTTATTGAACAAAAATTACATTTCTTCTTTTTTTTTTTTTTTTTTTTGGTAGGGGCAATTGAGATTGAGTAACTTGGCCAGAGTCACACAGTCAATAACTATTAAATGTCTGAGTCCAAACTTGGATTCATGTCCTTCTGACTCCAGAGTTGGTGCTCTATCCACTGTACCATCTAGCTGCCCAACTTACTGTTCTAAAAAATAAAACTTGCAAATAAAAAAGTAAACAAAAACTTACTAAAGAAAGTAATTCCTTAAAATTATGAACAAATAAAAATATAAACTATTACAAATGAAAATATGATACAACAAAATAAAAAAAAAAGAAAAGAAGAAAAGAAAATGTGAAAATTTGCATTGGAAAACAACTGAACTAGAAATAGAGCCAGATGAGATAATGTACAAATTACTGGACTACCTAAAAACCATGATTTTTAAAAATCCCTGAAGAGCATCTCTCAAAAAATTAAAAAAAAAAAAAAAACTGCACAGATTTATTAGAACCATAGGGCAAAATAGAAATCGAAAGAATCTATTGATCACTGCCTAAAGAAATTCCCCAAGTAGGGGGGCGGAAACAAGATGGCGGAGAAGATGCACGCCACTGTGTAAGCTCCTTTCTTCCCTCACAACCAACTAGATTTAATCAGCCTCAGAAATAGCACTGGACTGATAGAATCCACAAGGACTGGAAGCACAACTTACCAGCTGAAGAGAATCTGGAGTTTCAGTGGGAAAGGTCAGCTCCGAGGGGAGGAAGAAGAGAGGCCAGCACAGATGGTGGGGTAGTGGCACACTGCGCCGATCGTGCTGGGGAGGGCTCTGGGATCAGAGAATCCACTGAGATAAAAGAATCTGGCACAGGCTGTTAGCTCTTCTCTGCTTATAAAACAGCAGTTCAGAAGAGAAATATAAGCCACTCTAAAATTTAAAACTATATTGGATCTTCCGGGATCCCGGGGATAACTCAGCAGATCTCTGCACTGTGGGTGGGGCCGACATAGGCAATCCAGGCTTCTACCTGGGGGTAATTAAGAGATTGAAGAGTGGGCGGGGCAGTAACTCATAGTGCCTGGCTCAGCTGGCTGGAGGCTGTGGAACGGAAGTCACAGAGAAGCAGAACCTTTGAACTAGGGACCGCGGTTTCTGGCAGACACTTCCAGTTTGAGCACAGGGGCTTTTCATGTCACCTGCTGCAGACATCCACGCCCCACCGGGAAGCATAGGCTAGGCTTTGAGTCGCCTTTACTGTTCAGTCTCAACCTCAGGGAAACTGCCAAAACACAGCTTCCTCAGGGCACAGCAGTGCTGGTCACCTCTGAGGCACTTTCGGGGGGGGTGGGGAACTCTCTCCCAGAGCTCTCTCTTAGCTCAGGCACAGGGGCCGCTGCATCCATCCAGTCTGGGAGGAAGCTGATAAAGAAATAAATAAATAATTTCCTACCCCAGGGACAGACAACTAAAAGATTTTTTTTTTTTTAATTTTTTATTATATATATATATATTTTATAATATTATCCCTTGTATTCATTTTTCCAAATTATCCCCCCCTCCTTCTATTCCCTCCCCCCGATGACAGGCAATCCCATACATTTTACATGTGTTACAATATAGTCTAGGTACAATACATGTGTGTGAATATAATTTTCTTGTTGCACAATAAACATTAGAATCCGAAGTTACATGCAACCTGGGCAGACAGATATTAGTGCTAACAGTTTACATTCACTTCCCAGTGTTACTTCTCTGGGTGTAGTTATTTCTGTCCATCATTGATCAACTGGAAGTGAGTTGGCTCTTCTTTATGTTGAAGATTTCCACTTCCATCAGAATACATCCTCATACAGTATTGTTGTTGAAGTGTACAGTGATCTTCTGGTTCTGCTCATTTCACTCAGCATCAGTTGATTTAAGTCTCTCCAGGCCTCTCTGTATTCCTCCTGCTGTTCATTTCTTACAGAGCAATAATATTCCATAACCTTCATATACCACAATTTACCCAACCATTCTCCAACTGATGAACATCCATTCATCTTCCAGTTTCTAGCTACAACAAAAAGATCTGCCACAAACATTTTGGCACATATATGTCTCTTTCCGCTCTTTAGTATTTCTTTGGGATGTAATCCCAGTAGTAGCGCTGCTGGGTCAAAGGGTATGCACAGTTTGATAACTTTTCCCCAAAAGATTTTTTAAGTATGAGCAAGAAGCCCAAACATCCATAGATTCCTTCTACACAGAGAAAGAGCGGGTATCCAACCCCTAGGAAGTTAACAGCAGAGAGTCAGCAGATAACAACCTAAAGTTAGGGAACGATTCCTGCCCCCCATCACATAACTGTCTCCTAGAAGAGACTATTAAAAAGTTAAGAGAGTTTGAAGAAAAAATGGGGAAAGGAAAGGGAAGCTATGATAGAGAATAACAACGTTCTGAAATTGGGGTTGGAAAAAATAAAGAATTCACAGGAGATGCAGGGAAACAAAATTAGTGAATTAGAGAAGGTAAAAAAATCACAGGAAAATAGGATTTCTGAATTGGAGAAGATAAAAAAGTCTCAAGAAAATAGGATTTCTGAATTGGAAAAAGAAAATAATTCTCAAAAAAAATTAGGGAAATGGAAAAAAATTCAATAGAGCAAAATAATTCATTTAAAAATGAAATTAGGCATTTACAAAAAGAACTAAAAACTGTGAAAGAAGAAAATAACTCCTTAAAATTCAGGATGGAACAAATAGAAATGAATGATTCACAGAGAACCCAAGAATCAGTCAAACAAAACGAACAAATTGAGAAGCTGGAGAACAACGTCAAATACTTACTGGGAAAATCTATAGACCTGGAAAATAGATCTAGGAGAGATAATCTGCAGATCATTGGACTTCCAGAAAACTACGACCAAAAAAAGAGACTGGAATCTATTTTACAGGAAATTATCAAAGAGAACTGTCCAGAGATAATAGAAACAGAGGGGAAAGTAGATGTCGAAAGAATTCATTGAACTCCTTCTGAAATAGACCCTAAAAAAAGAATACCACGGAATATTGTGGCTAAGCTGCAGAATTACCACACAAAGGAGAAAATCCTGCAAGCAGCTAGAAAAAAACAATTTAAATACCAAGGTGCCACAATAAGGGTCACACAAGATCTGGCTGCCTCCACATTAAAAGATAGAAGGGCCTGGAACCTGATATTCCGAAAGGCAAAAGATCAAGGATTGCAACCAAGAATAAACTACCCAGCTAAGTTTAGCATCTTTTTCCATGGAAGAAGAAGGTCATTCAATGAAATAGAGGAATTCCATATGTTTCTAAGAAAAAAAAAAAAAACAGACTTAAACAAAAAATTTGATCTATATCCACAAGACTGAAGAGAAACAGAAAAAGGTACACAGAACCCTTGAGAACTATATCTCTGTTGTGGGTATGTAGAAAGTACGCATGGATAATTTGATTTTACTCATATAAAAGAAAAAAAAAAACAGGAGGGGGTGTAGTAAAGGGAAGGGGGTAGTATCAAAAAAAGGGGAGGGTGTGATAAAAAGAGGGAAACTACATTCCAGGAAGAGGCATAGAAAATACACCATATCTGAGGGAATTTACAGAGGGGGAGAATCATTGTGTAAATCTTACTCTCATCAGAAGAGGCTCAAAGAGTAAATGATTGAAATATTTGTTTTTCAGAGAATTCTCTCTCAACTAATTAAAATGGGGGAGAGGAAAAGGGAAAAGGAAAAGGAGAATAAGGGAAGGGACATGGAGGGAGGGGGGAGGGATACTAAAAAAAAAGGGAGGGCTGTGCATCACAAGGGGGGTCTATAAATTAAATATTGGGGAAGGGGTTCAGGGGGGTCAAGGGAAAAAGCATAATCTGGGGATAATATGATGGCAGGAAATACAGAATTAGTAGTTTTAACTGTAAATGTGAATGCGATGTATGCTCCCATCAAATGGAGACGGATAGCAGACTGGATCAAAAATCAGAACCCTACAATATGTTGTTTACAGGAAACACACTTAAAGCAGGGAGATACATATAGAGTAAAGGTAAAAGGTTGGAGCAGGATCTATTATGCTTCAGGTAAAGCCAAAAAAGCAGGGGTGGTTATCCTTATCTCAGATCAAGCAAAAGCAGAAGTTGATCTAGTTAAAAAAGATAAGGAAGGAAACTATATCCTGCTGAAAGGTAGAATAAATAATGAAGCCATATCGATACTAAATATATATGCACCAAGTGGTATAGCATCTAAATTTCTAAAGGAAAAGTTAAGAGAGTTCCAAGAAGAAATAGACAGTAAAACTATAATAGTGGCAGATCTCAACCTTGCACTCTCAGATTTAGACAAATCAAACCAACAAACAAACCAGAAAGAAATTCAAAAAGTAAATAGAACATTAGAAAAACTAGCTATGATAGACCTTTGGAGAAAACTGAATGGCAATAGAAAGGAATATACTTTCTTCTCAGCAGTTCATGGATCCTATACAAAAATTGACCATATATTAAGACATAAAGATCTCAAAATTAAATGTAGTAAGGCAGAAATAATAAATGCATTCTTCTCAGACCACAATGCAATAAAAGCTACCTTCAGTAAAACGTTAGGGATAAATAGACCAAAAAGTAATTGGAAACTGAATAATCTCATCTTAAAAAATGACTGGGTGAAAGAGCAAATTATAGAAACAATTAACAATTTCACCCAAGATAATGACAATGATGAGACATCATACCAAAGTCTGTGGGATGCAGCTAAAGCAGCAATAAGGGGAAATTTTATATCTTTAGAGGCTTATTTGAAGAAAATAGAGAAAGAGAAGATTAATGAATTGAGCTTGCAACATAAAAGGCTGGAAAAGGACCAAATTAAAAACCCCCAACCAAAAATTAAACCTGAAATACAAAAATTAACAGGAGAAATCAATGATATTGAAAATTAAAAAAAAAAAAAAAAAACTATTGAATTAATAAATAAAACCAAGAGTTGTTTTTATGAAAAAGCCAATAAAATAGATAAACCTTTGGTAAATCTGATCAGAAAAAAGAAAGAGGAAAATCAAATTGTTAGTCTTACAAATGAAAAGGGGGATCTTTCTACCATGAAGAGGAAATTAGAGAAATAATAAGGAGTTACTTTGCCCAACTTCATGCCCATAAATTTGATAACTTAAGTGAAATGGATGACTTCCTCCAAATATATAGGCTTCCTAGATTAACAGAAGAGGAAATAAATTACTTAAATAGTCCCATTTCAGAAAAAGAAATAGAACAAGCTATTAATCAACTCCCCAGGAAAAAATTCCCAGGACCAGATGGATTTACATGTGAATTCTAACAAACATTTAAAGATCAATTAGCCCCAATGCTATATAAACTATTTGAAAAAATAGGGAATGAAGGAGTCCTACCAAACTCCTTTTATGACACAGACATGGTACTGATACCTAAACCAGGTCGATCGAAAACTGAGAAAGAAAATTATAGACCACTTTCCTTAATGAATATTGATGCTAAAATCTTAAATAAGATATTAGCAAAAAAACTTCAGAAAATCATCCCCAGGATAATACACTATGATCAAGTAGGATTCATTCCAGGAATGCAGGGCTGGGTTAATATTAGGAAAACTATTAGTATAATTGACCATATTAATAATCAAATTAATAAAAAACATATGATCATCTTAATAGATGCAGAAAAAGCATTTGACAAAATCCATCATCCATTCCTACTAAAAACTCTTGACAGTATAGGAAGAAATGGATTATTCCTTAGAATAATCAGGAGCATATATTTAAGACTTTCAGTAAGCATAATATGCAATAGAAATAAACTGCAAGCTTTCCAAGTAAGATCAGGAGTGAAACAAGTTTGCCCACTATCACCATTACTATTCAATATAGTACTAGAAACGCTAGCCTCGGCAGTAAGAGCCGAGAAAGAGATTCAAGGAATTACAGTAGGAAATGAGGAAATCAAACTATCACTCTTTGCAGGTGACACGATGGTATACTTAGAGAACCCCAAAGACTCTGCTAAAAAGCTTTTAGAAATAATTCAGAAGTTTAGCAAAGTGGCAGGATACAAAATAAATCCACATAAATCCTCAGCATTCTTATATATCACCAACAAAATGCAACAGCAAGAGATACAAAGAGAAATTCTATTCCAAACAAATGTTGAGAGTATAAAGTATTTGGGAATCCATCTACCAAACAAAAGTCAGGAATTATTTGAGAAAAATTACAAAACACTTGCCACAAAAATAAAGTCAGATTTAAATAATTGGAAAGACATTCAGTGCTCTTGGATAGGCCGAGTGAATATAATAAAGATGACAATACTCCCCAAACTAATCTATTTATTTAGTGCTATACCAATCAGACTCCCAAGAAACTATTTTAATGACCTATAAAAAATAACAACAAAATTCATATGGAAGAATAAAAGGTCGAGAATTGCAAGGGAACTAATGAAAAAAAAGTCAGAGGAAGGTGGTCTCAGTGTACCTGATCTAAAGCTATATTATATAGCAGCAGTCACAAAACCATTTGGTACTGGCTAAGAAATAGACTGGTCAATCAGTGGAACAGATTAGATACAAAGGACAAAAAAGGGTACATCTATAGCAATCTAATCTTTGACAAACCCAAAGATACCAACATTAGGGATAAAGATTCATTATTTGGAAAAAAAAACTGTTGGGAAAACTGGAAATTAATATGGCAGAAATTAGATATGGACCCACACTTAACACCATATACCAAGATAAGATCAAAATGGGTCCATGATTTAGACATAAAGAATGAGATCATAAATAGATTAGAGGAACAGAGAATAGTATACCTCTCAGACCTGAGGAGGAGGAAGGAATTTATGACCAGAGGAGAATTAGACATAATTATTGATCTAAAATAGAAGATTTTGATTACATCAAACTAAAAAGTTTCTGTACAAACAATACTAATGCAAACAAGATTAGAATGGAAGTAACAAATTGGGAAAATATTTTTAAACTTAAAGGTTCTGACAAAGGTCTCATTTCCAAAATATATAGAGACCTGACCCTGATTTATAACAAATCAAACCATTCTCCAATTGATAAATGGTCAAGGGATATGAACAGACAATTCTCAGATGATGAAATTGAAACTATTTCCACTCATATGAAAGAGTGTTCCAAATCACTACTGATCAGAGAAATGCAAATTAAGACAACTCTGAGATACCACTAAACACCTGTCAGATTGGCTAAGATGACAGGAACAAATAATGATGAATGTTGGAGGGGACTTGGGAAAACTGGGACACTGATACATTATTGTTGGTGGAGTTGTGAAAGAATCCAGCCATTCTGGAGAGCAATTTGGAACTATGCCCAAAAAGTTATCAAACTGTGCATACCCTTTGACCCAGCATTGCTGCTATTGGGATTATATCCCAAAGAAATACTAAAGAGTGGAAAGGGACCGGCATGTGCCAAAATGTTTGTGGCAGCTCTTTTTGTTGTAGCTAGAAACTGGAAGTTGAATGGATGTCCATCAATTGGAGAATGGTTGGGTAAATTGTGGTATATGAAGGTTATGGAATATTATCGCTTTGTAAGAAATGACCAGCAGGAGGAATACAGAGAGGCTTGGAGAGACTTAAATCAACTGTTGTTGAGTGAAATGAGCAGAACTAGAAGATCACTATACACTTCAACAACAATACTGTATGAGGATGTATTCTGATGGAAGTGGAAATCTTCAACATAAAGAAGATCCAACTCACTTCCAGTTGATCAATGATGGACAGACATAACTACACCCAGAGAAGGAACACTGGGAAGCGAATGTAAATTGTTAGCACTACTGTCTATCTACCCAGGTTACTTATACCTTCGGAAGGTAATAATTAATGTGCAACAAGAAAATGGTATTTACACACATATATTGTATGTAGGTTATATTGTAACACATGTAAAATGTATGGGATTGCCTGTAATCGGGGGGAGGGAGTGGAGGGAGAGAGGGGATAATTTGGAAAAATGAATAAAAAAAAAAAAAAAAAAGAAAGAAAGAAATTCCCCAGGTAAGAACTCCCAGGAATATCACAGTCAAATTCTAGAGCTAACAGATAAAGGAGAAAATATAGCAAGCAAAAAGGAACAATTCAAATATCATGGGACTACAGCCAGGATTACCCAGGAACTGACAGATTCCACATTTAAAAAAACAGAGGGTATGAAATATGATAGCTTCCAAATCAAGGAACCAGAGGGCTTGGAATATGATATACTAGAAGGCAAAGTAGTTAGAATCACAATCAAAATCACATGCCCACCAAAACTGAATATAATTTTTCAGGACAAATGTGATATTAAATGAAATAGAGGGTTTCCAAGCATTTCTAATTTAAAAAGCAGGGTTGAATAAAAAAATTGTCTCCAGATACATGACTAAAGGTAAACATAAAAAGTTAGAAAAAGGAAAAAAAAAGAATAGAAGAAATAAGAATGAGGAAAAGATATTCAATATTTATAATTTAATTTCATTACTATAAAAGTAATGTAGAGAAAGTATTAGTATTGTTACAAGGTGCTAAGTCACTGGAATGGATAGAGACAATGATTATCTAATTTAGCATGGTACTTAACAGTTCTCTAGTTCAGTAATGTACTTAACTTGAATTCCACAAGATTCACACCTTTAAGAGAGCCTACTTTTTTTTTTTTTTAATAGTTTTTATTTACCAGATATTTGCATGGGTAATTTCACAACATTGACAATTGCCAAACCATTTGTTCCAATTTTTCCCCTCCTTCCCCCCCCAGATGGCAGGTTGACCAATACATGTTAAATATGTTAGAATATAAATTAAATACAATATATGTATACATGAACAAACAGTTGTTTTGCTGAACAAAAAAAAAAAAAAAATCGGATTTTGAAATAGTGTACATTTAGCCTGTGAAGGAAATCTAAAATGCAGGCAGACAAAATTAGAGGGATTGGAAATTCTATGTAAGGTTCATAGTCATCTCCCAGAGTTCTTTCCCTGAGTGAAGCTGGTTCAGTTCATTACTGCTCTATTGGAACTGATTTGGTTCATCTCATTGTTGGAGAGGCCACGTTCATCAGAATTGGTCGTCATACAGTATTGTTGTTGAAGTATATAATGATCTCCTGGCCCTGCTCATTTCACTCAGCATCAGTTCATGTAAGTCTCTCCAGGCCTTTCTGAAATCATCCTGTTGGTCATTTCTTACAGAACAGTAATATTCCATATTATTCATATACCAAAATTTATTCAGCCAATCTCCAATTGATGGGCATCCACATACTTTCAAGTTTCTGGCCACCACAAAGAGGGCTGCCACAAACATTCTTGCACATACAGGTCCCTTTCCCTTCTTTACGATCTCTTTGGGATACAAACCCAGTAGCAATGCTGCTGGATCAAAGAGTATGCACAATTTGATAACTTTTTGAGCATAATTCCAAATTGCTCTCCAGAATGGCTGGATGTGTTCACAGTTACACCAACAATATATCAGTGTTCCTGTTTTCCCACATCCCCTCCAACATTCTGCATTATCTTTCCCTGTCATTCTAGCCAATCTGACAGGTGTGTAGTTGTATCTTAGAGATGTCTTTATTGCATTTCTCTGATTATTAATGATTTGGAGCATCTTTTCATATGACTAGAAATAGTTTCAATTTATTTATATGAGAATTGTCTGTTCATATCCTTTGACCATATCAATTGGAGATTAGGTTGATTTCTTTTATATTAGAGTCAATTCTCTATATATCTTGGAAACGAGCCTTTATCTGAACCTTTGTCTGTAAAAATGTTTTCCCAGTTTATTGTTTCCCTTCTAATCTTATCTGCATTGATTTTGTTTGTACAAAAACTTTTCAATTTGATATAATCAAAGCTTTCTATTTTGTGATCAATAATGATCTCTAGTTCTTTTTTGATCATGAATTCATTCCTCTTCCACAGGTCTGAGAGGTAAACTATCCTATGTTCCTCTAATTTATTTATAATCTCATTCTTTATTCCTAGGTCATGAACCCATTTTGACCTGACCTTGGTGTATGGTGTTAAGTATGGATCAATGCCTAGTTTCTGCCATATTAATTTCCAATTTTCCCAGCAATTTTTGTCAAACATTGAGTTCTTATCCCAAAGGCTGGGGTCCTTGGGTCTGTCAAACACTAGGTTCTTAGAGTTATTAATTATTTTGTCCTTTGGACCTAACCTATTCCACTGATCAACTAGTCTATTTCTTAGCCAATACCAAATGGTTTTGGTAACTGCTGCTTTATAATATAATTTTAGATCTGGTACAACTAGGCCACCTTCATTTGATTTTTTTTTTTTTTTCATTAATTCCCTTGAAATTCTTGACCTTTTGTTTTTCCATATGAACTTTGCTGTTATTTTTTCTAGGTAATTAAAATAGTTTTTTGGGAGTGTGATTGGTATAGTGCTAAATAAATAGGTTGGTTTAGGTAGTATTGTCATCTTTATTATATTTTCTCGCCCTATCCAAGAGCTTTTAATATTTTTCCTATTGGTTAGATCAGACTTAATTTGTGTGGAAAGTGTTTTGTAGTTTTGCTCATATAGTTTCTGATTTTCCCTTGGCAGATAGATTCCTAAATATTTTATACTATCAGTAGTTACTTTAAATGGAATTTCTCTCTGTAACTCTAGCTGTTGGACTTTGTTAGTGACATATAAGAATGCTGATGATTTATGTGGATTTATTTTGTATCCTGCAACTTTGCTAAAGGTGTGGATTATTTCTATTACCTTTTTAGTTGAATCTTTGGGGTTCTCTATGTATACTATCATATCATCAAGAGAGCATACTTTTAAGGAGCTCCTACAAGCCCAGGGAGAACCCAGAAGCCCACTCTCTTGGAGGTGGAGTTCATTCCAACATCCACCTTTATGCTAAATGGAGACATTGAGAGAACTTCAGGAGAGTCAGCAGCAGGATTCAGTTAAGGAGATTCACAAATCGGGCAGAACGAAGGAAGACAGAGAAATGGTGGCAGGTTGTCCTGTGAAGAACACTGAAACCAAGATCCAGAAGGCCTCCAGAAAACTAACCAAGCTTCAAGTGAAGGAGATAACATTTGGAAAGAGACAGTAAAGGATCTGTATTCCTAGCTGCATGTGGGATTATTGAACTGAATTGAAACTAAGGCTGCCTCCAGAAGCTCCCCAAGAAACCTGCTCCAAGAGAATGATTATAACTTAAAGAAGAGAACATTCAACAAAGCATGTAGATATAAGATAATTTTGATGGGATGATAACCTTCCAAAAACAAAATAAAGAGGTGATTAAGAAAATTGTACTAGAAGAAGAAGGAGGGGGGACTGTATAGTGTAAACTGTCCCATAGGAAAAAAAAAAAAAAAAGTCATGAAAGAACTGTTATAATGGAGGGGAAGTTGGAGGAGGGAGGGATGTGAGGGCAGCTGACAAAGTTTAAAGGTTACTCTCATTGAGAAATTGGCTCAAAGAGAGAATAAAATGTAGGTACATATAATTGGATATATAAATCTATCTTATCCTATGAGAAACTTAAAAAAAGTTAGGGATAATACATGGGAGAAGGGGAAACTGATAAAAAAAAAGGAGGGCATATTGGGGAAGGCAGTGTTTAAAAGTAAAACATTTGTAAGAAGGGCAAAATTAGGGAGTAAAAGAAGTTGGAATGGAATATTATTAATATAAGAAATTAAAAGTAGGATAATTTCAGAAAATCTGGAAAGACTATGTGAACTGATGCATAGTGAAGTGAACAGAACCATGAAAACATTAAACATAGCAATATTGCTCCAGGAAGAATTGTGAATGATTTAGCTATTCTCAAAAATGCAATGATCAAAGACAAATCCATGGGACTAATAATGAAGCATAGTTGTCACCTCCACAGGAAAAAAAAAAAAAAGATATCAAATACAAATTAAAGCATGTTGCTCTTTCATTTTCTTTCATTTTTTCTATTTTTATACTTATGAAAAATTTCTTTTTTTTAATAACATTATCCCTTGTATTCATTTTTCCAAATTATACCCCCCTCCCTTCACTCCCTCCCCCCAATGACAGGCAATCCCATACATTTTACATGTGCTACAATATAACCTAGATACAATATATGTGTGTAAATACCATTTTCTTGTTGTACATTAAGTATTAGATTCCGAAGGTATAAGTAACCTGGGTAGATAGACAGTAGTGCTAACAGTTTACATTCACTTCCCAGTGTTCCTTCTCTGGGTGTAGTTATTTCTGTCCATCATTGATCAACTGGAAGTGAGTTGGATCTTCTTTATGTTGAAGATATACACTTCCATCAGAACCTCTTCATACAGCATTGAAGTGTACAGCGATCTTCTGGTTCTATTCATTTCACTCAACATCAGTTGATGTAAGTCTCTCCAAGCCTCTCTGTATTCCTCCTGCTGGTCATTTCTCACAGAGCAATAATATTCCATAACCTTCATATACCATAATTTACCCAACCATTCTCCAATTGATGGACATCCATTCATCTACCAGTTTCTAGCTACTACAAAAAGAGCTGCCACAAACATTTTGGCACATACAGGTCCCTTTCCCCTCTTTAGTATTTCTTTGGGATATAAGCCCAATAGCAGCAATGCTGGGTCAAAGGGTATGCACAGTTTGATAACTTTTTGGGCATAGTTCCAAATTGCTCTCCAGAATGGCTGGATTCTTTCACAACTCCACCAACAATGTATCAGTGTCCCAGTTTTCCCACATCCCCTCCAACATTCATCATTATTTGTTCCTTGTCATATTAGCCAATCTGACAGATGTGTAGTGATATCTCAGAGTTGTCTTAATTTGCATTTCTCTGATCAGTAGTGATTTGGAACACTTTTTCATATGAGTGGATATAGTTTCAATTTCATCATCTGATAATTGTCTGTTCATATCCTTTGACCATTTATCAATTGGAGAATGGTTTGATTTGTTATAAATCAGGGTTAGTTCTCTATATATTTTGTAAATGAGACCTTTGTCAAAACCTTTAAGTTTAAAAATATTTTCCCAATTTGTTACTTCCCTTCTAATCTTGTTTGCATTAGTATTGTTTGTACAGAAACTTTTTAGTTTGATGTAATCAAAATCTTCTGTTTTGTGATCAATAATGATCTCTAGTTCTCCTCTGGTCATAAATTCCTTCCTCCTCCACAGGTCTGAGAGGTAGATTATCCTCTGTTCCTCTAATCTATTTATAATATCATTCTTTATGCCTAAATCATGGACCCATTTTGATCTGATCTTGGTATATGGTGTTAAGTGTGGGTCCATATCTAATTTCCAGTTTTCCCAACAGTTTTTTCTAAATAATGAATTTTTATCCCTAATGTTGGTATCTTTGGGTTTGTCAAAGATTAGATTGCTATAAATGTACCCTTTTTTGACCTTTGTATCTAATCTGTTCCACTGATCTACCGTTCTATTTCTTAGCCAATACCAAATGGTTTTGGTGACTGCTGCTATATAATATAGCTTTAGATCAGGTACACTGAGACCACCTTCCACTGACTTTTTTTTTCCTTTAGTTCCCTTGCAATTCTCGACCTTTTATTCTTCCATATGAATTTTGTTGTTATTTTTTATAGGTCATTAAAATAATTTCTTGGGAGTCTGATTGGTATAGCACTAAATAAATAGATTAGTTTGAGGAGTATTGTCATCTTTATTATATTTGCTCGGCCTATCCAAGAGCACTGAATGTCTTTCCAATTATTTAAATGTGACTATTTTTGTGGCAAGTGTTTTGTAATTTTTCTCATATAATTCCTGACTATTCTTTGGTAGATGGATTCCCAAATACTTTATACTCTCAACATTTGTTTGGAATGGAATTTCTCTTTGTATCTCTTGCTGTTGCATTTTGTTGGTGATATATAAGGATGCTGAAGATTTATGTGGATTTATTTTGTATCCTGCCACTTTGCTAAAATTTTGAATTATTTCTAATAGCTGTTTAGCAGAGTCTTTGGGGTTCTCTAAGTATACCATCGTGTCATCTGCAAAAAGTGATAGTTTGATTTCCTCATTTCCTACTCTAATTCCTTGAATCTCTTTCTCGGCTCTTAATGCCAAGGCTAGCATTTCTAGTACTATATTGAATAGGAATGGTAATAGTGGGCAAACTTGTTTCACTCCTGATCTTACTTGGAAAGGTTGCAGTTTATTTCTATTGCATATTATGCTTACTGACGGTCTTAAATATATGCTCCTGATTATTCTAAGGGATAGTCCATTTCTTCCTATATTGTCAAGAGTTTTTAGTAGGAATGGATGATGGATTTTGTCAAATGCTTTTTCTGCATCTATTGAGATGATGATATGGTTTTTATTAATTTGATTATTAATATGGTCAATTATACTAATAGTTTTCCTAATATTAACCCAGCCCTGCATTCCTGGTATGAATCCTACTTGATCATAGTGTATTATCCTGGGGATGATTTTCTGAAGTTTTTTTGCTAATATCTTATTTAAGATTTTTAGCATCAATATTCATTAAGGAAATTGGTCTATAATTTTCTTTCTCAGTTTTCGATCGACCTGGTTTAGGTATCAGTACCATGTCTGTGTCATAAAAAGAATTTGGTAGGACTCCTTCATTCCCTATTTTTTTCAAATAGTTTATATAGCATTGGGGCTAATTGTTCTTTAAATGTTTGGTAGAATTCACATGTAAATCCATCTGGTCCTGGGAATTTTTTCCTGGGGAGTTGATTAATAGCTTGTTCTATTTCTTTTTCTGAAATGGGACTATTTAAGCAATTTATTTCCTCCTCTGTTAATCTAGGAAGCCTATATTTTTGGAGGAAGTCATCCATTTCACTTAAGTTATCAAATTCATTGGCATAAAGTTGGGCCAAGTAACTCATTATTTCTCTAATTTCCTCTTCATTAGTGGAAAGATCCCCCTTTTCATTTGTAAGACTAACAATTTGATTTTCCTCTTTCTTTTTTCTGATCAGATTTACCCAAGGTTTATCTTTTTTATTGGCTTTTTCATAAAAACAACTCTTGGTTTTATTTATTAATTCAATAGTTTTTTTTACTTTCAATATTATTGATTTCTCCTTTTAATTTTTGTATTTCAAGTTTAATTTTTGGTTGGGGGTTTTTAAATTGGTATTTTTCTAGCTTTTTAAGTTGCAGGCCCAATTCGTTAATCTTCTCTTTCTCTATTTTCTTCAAATAAGCCTCTAAAGATATAAAATTTCCCCTTATTACTGCTTTAGCTGTATCCCACAGATTTTGGTATGATGTCTCATCATTGTCATTATCTTGGGTGAAATTATTAATTGTTTCTATAATTTGCTCTTTCTCCCAGTCATTCTTTAAGATGAGATCATTCAGTTTCCAATTACTTTTTGGTCTATTTACCCCGAACTTCTTACTGAATGTAGCTTTTATTGCATTGTGATCTGAGAAGAAGGCATTTATTATTTCTGCCTTCCTACATTTAATTTTGAGATCTTTATGTCCTAATATATGGTCAGTTTTTGTATAGGATCCATGAACTGCTGCGAAGAAAGTATATTCCTTTCTATTACCATTCAGTTTTCTCCAAAAGTCTATCTTACCTAGTTTTTCTAATGTTCTATTTACTTTTTTAATTTCTTATTTGTTTTGTGGTTTGATTTAGATCTGAGAGTACAAGGTTGAGATCTCCCACTATTATAGTTTTACTGTCTATTTCTTCTTGGAACTCTCTTAACTTTTCCTTTAGAAATTTAGATGCTATACCACTTGATGCATATATGTTTAGTATCGATATGGCTTCATTATTTATGCTACCTTTCTTGCAGGATATAGGTTCCTTCCTTATCTCTTTTAATTAGATCAATTTTTGCTTCTGTTGATCTGAGATAAGGATAGCTACCTCTGCTTTTTTGGCTTTACCTGAAGCATAATAGATTCTGCTCCAACCTTTTACTTTTACTCTGTATGTATCTCCCTGCTTTAAGTGTGTTTCCTGTAGGCAACATATTGTAGGGTTCTGATTTTTGATCCAGTCTGCTATCCGTCTCCATTTGATGGGAGCGTTCATCCCATTCACATTTACAGTTAAAATTACTAATTCTGTATTTCCTGCCATCATATTATCCCCTGATTATGCTTTTTCCCTTTACCCCCCTGATCCCCTTCCCCGATATTTAATTTACAGACCCCCCTTGTGATGCGTTGCCCTCCCTTTTTTTAGTATCCCTCCCTCCTCCCTCCAAGTCCCTTCCCTTATTCTCCTTTTCCCTTTTCCTCTCCCCCCTTTTAATGAAGTGAGAGAGAATTCTCTGAAAAACAAATATGTCAATCATTTACTCTTTGAGCCTCTTCTGATGAGAGTAAGATTCACACAATGTTTCTCCCCCTCTCTAAATTCCCTCAGATATGGTATATTTTATATTCCTCTTCCTGGGATGTAGTTTCCCTCTTTTTATCACTCCTTCCCCTTTTTCTGATACTATCCCATTCCCTTTACTACACCCCCTTTTTTTTCATATCAGTAAAATCAAATTATCCATGTGTACTTTCTACACAGAGATACAGTTCTCAAGGGTTCTGTGTACCTTTTTCTGTTTCTCTTCAGTCTTGTGTTTGTAGATCAAATTTTTTGTTTAAGTCTGGTTTTTTTCTTAGAAACATATGGAATTCCTCTATTTCATTGAATGACCATCTTCTTCCATGGAAAAAGATGCTAAACTTAGCTGGGTAGTTTATTCTTGGTTGCAATCCTTGATCTTTTTTCTTTTGGAATATCAGGTTCCAGGCCATTCTATCTTTTAATGTGGAGGCAGCCAGATCTTATGTGACCCTTATTGTGTCACCTTGGTATTTAAATTGTTTTTTGTTTTTTGTTTTTTTCCTAGCCGCTTGCAGGATTTTCTCCTTTGTGTGGTAATTCTGCAGCTTAGCCACAATATTCCGTGGTGTTCTTTTTTTAGGGTCTGTTTCAGAAGGAGTTCAATGAATTCTTTTGACATCTACTTTCCCTTCTGTTTCTATTATCTCAGGACAGTTCTTTTTGATGATTTCCTGTAAAATAGAATCTAGGCTCTTTTTGTAGTCATAGTTTTCAGGAAGTCCAATGATCCTCAGATTATCTCTCCTAGATCTATTTTCCAGGTCTATAGGTTTTCCCAGTAAGTATTTGACATTATTCTCCAGCTTTTCATTTTTTTCTTTTTTTCTTTTTTTGTTTTGTTTGACTGATTCTTGGGTTCTCAATGAATCATTCATTTCTATTTGTTCCATCCTGAATTTTAAGGAGTTATTTTCTTCATTCACAGTTTTAATTCTTTTTGTAAATGCCCAATTTCGTTTTTAAATGAATTATTTTGCTCTATTGAATTTTTTTTCCATTTCCCTAATTTTTTTTAGAGAATTATTTTCTTTTTCCAATTCAGATATCTTATTTTCTTGAGACTTTTTTTATCTTTTTCAATTCAGAAATCCGACTTTCCTGTGATTTTTTTAACCTTTTCTAATTCACTAATTTTGTTTCCCTGCATCTCCTGTGAATTCTATATTTTTTCCAACTCCAATTTCAGGATGTTGTTATTCTCTATTATAGCTTCTCTTTCCTTTCCCCATTTTTCTTCGAACTGTCTTAATTTTTTAATAGTCTCTTTTAGGAGAGAGTTATGTGATTGGGGGCAGGAATCGTTCCCCTTTAGGCTGTTATCTGCTGACTCTCTGCTGTTAACTTCCTAGGGGTTGGATACCCGCTCTTTCTCTATTTAGAAGGAATCAATCATTTTTCTTAGCTTTTTACTCATATTTAAAAAATCTTTTGGGGTCTGTCCCTGGGGTAGGGAATTATTTATTTATTTATTTACCAGCTTCCTTCCAGACCTGATGCATGCAGCGGCTCCTGCACCTGAGCCAAGAGAGAGCTCTGGGAGAGAGTTCCCCACCCCCTCCATGGAAGCGCCTCAGAGGTGATTAGCAGGGCTGCCCTTTGAGCGGGCTGTGTGTCCTAGCGACTTTCCTGAGGTTTAAGACTGAACAGTAAAGGCGACACAAAGCCCAGCCTATGCGTCCAGGTGGGGCGAGAATGTCAGCAGCAGATGACATGAAAAGCCCCAGAGCTCAAACTGGAAGTGTCTGCCCTGAAACTGCAGTCCCTAATTCAGAGGTTCCTCTTCTCTGGGACTTCCGGGGCTGAGTTCCACCGCCTCCAGCCGGGCCAGGCACTATGTGTTACCTTGGGCAGTGTATACACGGTACTCAATCTGTTAACTACCCCCGGGTGAAAGCCCGGACAGCCTAAGTCAGCCACACCCACAGTGCTGAGATCTGTTAGGTCACTTTGAGATTGGGGTGGTTCTAGTATCTGGCTTTATATTTTAAAGTGGCTTGATTTCTCTTCTGAATTGCTGTTTTATAAGCAGAGAAGAGCTAACAGCCTGTGCCAGATTCTTCTATCTCAGTGGCTTCTCTTATCCCAGAGCCCTGCCCAGTGCGATCAGCTCAGTGTGCCACCACCCAATCGTCTGTGGTGGCCTCTTTTTTTCCTCCCCTGGGAATCGACCTTTTCTGTTGAAACTCCAGATTCTTTTCAGCTGATAAGTCGTGCTTCCAGTCCTTGCGTTTTCTATCAGTCCAGCGCTATTTTTGAGGCTGATTTAACTAATTGGTAGTGAGGGAAGAAGGGAGCTCACAGGATTGTGTGTATCTTCTCCGCCATCTTGGATCTGCCCCCACAAAAATTTCTAATATGAAAATGTTTTACATGATTGCACATGTATAAACCATATCTGCTTACAGTCTCAGGGAGGGATATGGGAAGGGATAGAATTGAAAATTCAAACATTCAATTAATTTTTTTTTTAATCATTCCTCAGTACATAAAGCATCAAAGCTAGAAAATACAGTAAGAATGTGATATAAAGATATCTACAATTATATAATATACATCAAATCACTAATTATTACATAAATTAACAATAAAAATAGTAACAAATTTAGTGCCTACTATGTGCAAGGCATTGTACTAAACCCTTCAGAATTCTCTCATTTAATCCTCACAACTATGCAACATAAGTACTGTTACTATTCTCATTTTAAGGATAAGCAAACTGAAGGAAGGATTAAGTAATCTCATCAAGTCTATCTGTCTAAGGATGAATCTGAACTTAGGTCTTCTTGACTTCAGATCCAATGCTCTATCCACTATGCTTATTAGCTGCCTTAAATTAAATAGTAAACTCGCTTAGTAGATATAACGTTGAACATGAAGTTAGGAAGAGCTGAGTGCAAATCAACTGGAGACATTTTCTATTTGTTACTATAGGTAAATTTCTTATCTCTGTCTTAGTTTCTTCTTCTATAAAATGAGAATAATAATAAAATCCACCTACAAAGGTTGTTGTGAGTACAATATGAATACACTATTTGTGAAGAAATTTGCAAGCTTTAAAACACTATGAGAGGGGCAGCTAGGTGGCTCAGTGGATAGAGCACCAGCCCTGAATTCAGGAGGACCCAAGGTCAATGCTGGTCTCAGACACTTAACACTTCCTAGCTGTGTGACCCTGAGCAAGTCACTTAACCCCACCCTCCGGGAGGTGGGGGGGAACACTATGAGAATACAAGTTGTTTTTTTTTTTTTTTGTTTGTTTGTTTTGTTTTGTTTTATTTTGTTTTTTAGTAGTAGCAAGAGTAGGAGTGTAACGAGCTATCGTCTCCAGAAGCTGCCGGATCACTCTCTGGGAAGAGATCTGCTGTGTCTACTCAAATCTCTCCGACAGAATTCTTCTTCCTGTAGTGAACCGTTGTCTCCAGGCAGTTGCTGTTAACTCTTGTCCTTAGAAGTGACTTCCCTTCCTGCAGAGAGCCCCGTCAGGCCTGATGTAATTCAGAGTCTTCTCTTGAATCCTGGCTCTGAATCTCCTCCAGCTCTTATCCTTCTCCAGGCCGATCTGCTCTCTGCGCCCAGTGCTGTCTCTTTTTATCCTCCCAGAGAATGGGCGTGGGATAATGCAAGGGCTTCTGGGAAGAACCACCCCAGCCAATGAGCTTGCCCCCTCTATCAAGTCAACCTGAGTTCTCACCTTGTCACCATCCAGACAACCCGAGTTCTCACTTAGTAATCCTAACATCTCCCCCTTTCTTTTGATTTAGAACATAGGACAGTCATGACCTTGAAACATAAATCCATCAATATGGGAAGTATTACAGATAATTACATAAATTACATAAGCACATAGTAATGTAACACATGCTAGAAGTATATAACATAATCATAATCAAATAATCATAAATTGAAAATTTATAAATGTCCATAAGTCCATTGTCCATTAGTCTCATCTTGTGTGAGGAAGTCCAATGATTCCTGCTGGTTTTTAAAGTTCTTTAACAGTCTTCTTATTATCCATGCTCTTTCAGTGTCAGATGTTTCTTAGATCTTCTCCTTTATTTTGAGGCCTTTCTCTTTTTCTGTCTTTCTCTGATGGACAAGGCGAATATGACTTGTTGGCACCCATCTGATTCCTTCTCCTGCTGAAGAAATACAAGCAAACCCTCTCTCCCAGGCAGTTAACCTATCTAATTACCTTCTATTTACCACTTTCTAAATCTCTTCTCATCATCTGGCAATTACGTTGGAGTTGTTTGCACTGGACACAGCCCTGTTGGTTTAAAAGGCCTGTATTCTCCCCAAGTGTAATCCATTTTTACAATCTGATTGCCTTTTGGCTCACTTATCAGGTAATCCCTTTCTGCCATGTGATTGCTTTTCTGCTGGTTGATTAAATCAGAGTCCTGGCCTTCTAAAGGTTCTTTGGGTGTAACATCAGCTGCCATCATGCCCCAAGTCTTTTTTGCCTGGGGCCTTGGACCTGGGCCCCTCATCCCATTTCCCTGAATTATTCTACACTCTGATGCCCAATGGAGTCCTCTGTTGCATTTTGGACGTGGGGTTTTAGGTCTTCTCTCACCCTGTCTTCTCACTGTATCTCCATACCTACACTGAGCTCTTAGATGTCCAATTTTTCCACATTGAAAACATCGCCGAGTTTCTCTAGAAGTCCCTTGCCAGGAGGGACCCTGTCTTTCCACATTCATCATTGTCCGGGTGTAAAAAGCATTTGTTCCCACTGTAGCACAGCGTCTTATGATCTCCTCTAAAGGAGCATCTTTGTCTAATCCCCATATAATTCTTTTGCAAATCTCATTGGCATTTTCCTTAGCCAGATGTCTGGTTATTATTTCTGTAGCTGAATTTTCTCCAATAGTTCTTTTGACAGCAGTTTGCAAACGTCCCACAAAATCTGCAAAAGGTTCATTGGGACCTTGCTGTATTTTAGTGAAAGCCTCTCCACGATCTTTCTGTCCAGGAAGGACACCCCAAGCTTTTATTGCAGCCTTAGCAATTTGTTCATATATTGTCATGGTATAATTAATCTGTTCCGAATTCTCTCCATACTGACCTTCACCAGCTAAGTGCTCAAAAGTGAATTGTGTGTTAACTCCTATTTCCAAATTGCATCTGACTTGAATTTTACATAATTCATGAAATTCCGCAAGCCATAATAAATTTTCTCCAGGTTCCAGACATGTCCTTGCTATGGATTTCCAATCATTCGGGGTTAGGACTTCATAAGACAAACCATCTAGTAACATTTTGACATAAGCTGATGTAGCCCCATAAAGGGTACAACCTTTTTTCAAATCCTTAATTTTATTCAAATCTAAAGGTGCATATCTTCTCCTTTTTTTACCTACAGAGTCAGTATTTTCAATCACAGGATATGCATGTATAAAATCACTTATATCCTGTCCTTCTCTCTTAGCTTTAACCAATGCTTTTTCTAATCTTGTCATAGGCTTAGGCTGCTTCACAGGCAATTCTGTTTGTGTTTCTGCCTCTTCCCCTCTTTCTTCCTCCATCTCTGAAGGTGGGGTTGATGTGGGCCTGTCAATAATCTGTTCTCTAGGCAGGGTTGAAGCTTCTTCAAGAGAATCATACCATAATTCCTCATTTAAATCCTCTTGCTCTAGGGAAAGATCTTGATCTTTCCTTTTTTCCTCACACTTCCTCCTCTGTTCATTTTTAGAACTTTTCCTTCTCCTACAACTTGCTTGATAGTTTAAGGCTAATTGAACTATGTTGTAGATATAAAATACTTCTGCAGAAATTGAACGAGGCCCATTTTTTGCTTGAAATTCTTTCATTTCATATCCCACTAGCTTCCATTTATCTACATCTATCTTTTCTTCCTCTAAGAACCAAGGGGATGTGCGTCTTAATGCAGCCAAGAGTTTAGCAATCTGTACCCAGGTTACAAGTAAACTCTGCTCCTCAATTATCTTGATTATACTCTCTATAGTACCACTCCTGAATGGAGCTGAGGTTGCGTCTGGGGCTGAGGTTGAGTCGGCTGAGGTCCAGGGATTGAATATAGCTAACATCTGCCCCATTTCAGCTATAAGAGATTCCTGGTTTAGCCCTTAACAAGTTAAGTTCCTTATTTATCTATTAACACGCTCACTTAATCTTTAACAAAGTTTCCTCGTTACTCACAGTTCTGGGTCAGAGAGACTGAGATCTAGATCGGAAGCTTTTCCACTGGAATCAGGACTGTGTCTGTCCCTGTTCGGGCGCCAAATTGCAAAGGTCTGGTCTAGCTCTTCTTGTCAGGATAAGCAAATGTCCTTGCCCCACGTGTGGACGCCAAATGTAACGAGCTATCGTCTCCAGAAGCTGCCGGATCACTCTCTGGGAAGAGATCTGCTGTGTCTACTCAAATCTCTCCGACAGAATTCTTCTTCCTGTAGTGAACCGTTGTCTCCAGGCAGTTGCTGTTAACTCTTGTCCTTAGAAGTGACTTCCCTTCCTGCAGAGAGCCCCGTCAGGCCTGATGTAATTCAGAGTCTTCTCTTGAATCCTGGCTCTGAATCTCCTCCAGCTCTTATCCTTCTCCAGGCCGATCTGTTCTCTGCGCCCAGTGCTGTCTCTTTTTATCCTCCCAGAGAATGGGCGTGGGATAATGCAAGGGCTTCTGGGAAGAACCACCCCAGCCAATGAGCTTGCCCCCTCTATCAAGTCAACCTGAGTTCTCACCTTGTCACCATCCAGACAACCCGAGTTCTCACTTAGTAATCCTAACATAGGAGGAACATCAATTTAATGGAGAGAAGGCAGCCAATAATATTTAAATCTTTTTTGTTTGCTTATACTTCTCCCTTGCTTTCCATTTTAGAAGATGATTTTCTACACTAAGAATGTTTTTGTAAGGCATCAATTGATTCAGACTTTTAGAGAATATAAATTCTGAGATGACTCTTTTTTATTGCCACTCAATGACTGAGTACATCAAAATGGACACAAAGATTTCCCCTCAAAAAATTTGTATTCTACCTATATGTTAATATAAATTATTCCACAACAGATATGACCATTAATATAATTTTTCTTGAATGTGATGCTACATATCATGGTCAAGTGAGACAAGAAACAGTGAAACATATATTTTCATTGGTGTACATTTTTGTTATGGAGGAGGCTATCAACAAAATCCAAATAAAAGAAAAATTTCTTCCTTTTGTACTAGAGAACACAGATAAACCTCCTTAAGGAAATAATACATATGTGTGTAAGCAGAGATAAACATATATGCACATATACTTATTACACAAGTCCTTGGAATATTAGAGATATTTTCAAATGAGAGAGAAAGTGGGGGAGAGGAGGAGGAGAATAGAGAGAAGGAGGGAGGGGGAGGATGAGGAGGAAGAGGAAGAAGGGGAGGAGGAAAAAAGGGAGAAAAGAAGAAAAAGAAGCCTGTCTGCATATTATATAATATTGGGGGAAAAATCTAAGTGGTCACAGAGACTTATTGCTTAAATTGACAGGCAATTGAATTGAAAAAACTCATTGAATTAGCAACTTGGAATAAATACCTTAAATAAAAGCTATCTATTAACAATACAGTTAGTTCACAATTTAGATATGACAGAAATTAGATTCAACAGTTTCTGCCATATGGTGGGGTTTGATTTAATATATTTTGGTTGATTGAGTAATGTTAAGATTCAATTCAATACATATTTATTAATTACCTTTTTTCAAGCATGTCCTATGTTGAGTGCTAAGAATACAAATTATTTCAATGCCAAATGCTCCTTGAGACAAAATCTATCTTTTTCTCACCAATATTGTCTTCCTATCTACGTGCAAGATCTATTTTGATTCCTCATGTTTTTCCTGGAGGTGCATTTGGCTTTTCAGAGAGCCACCACAGCTGTGAATCATAACATCAGAAGGAGTTGCAGGGCAGCCTTTGCTGACACAAGTGTTGCGGAGTGGGAATGAGATAAATTGGAGGCAGAGGGAAGAGGAGAGAGGTCAGAAAACACAATGGCCTCAGTCAGAGAGAGATCAGAGAAGAGCAACTGCCTCTCAGTCTCCTTGTATCATTCTCTCACACAAGGAGATCTATTCTGCAGGTCTGAATTGGATCTCCAGCAGCCACTGTCAGGTGGCTCCCATGTATTCCAATACTGATATGTCTTACAAAACTGAAAAGGCTCCCAAGTTCAGATCTTATAATAGAATGTGCCCTTTCTTGCCAAAAGTATACTTCTTAAATTTTGAATAAGTCCATCATCAAATTTACATAAATTTTATAAGAAAATACATTTTAGATTATGAATTTCAAAGACCATCTATTAAATCACAGAGGGATTGTAATCTGAATAACTGTGGGGATCTGCTCCACACCAACAAAATTGAATATCCTTGAAATCCTGAGTTGCTTTTGAGAATCTGGTCACTGCTAACACTGAATAATGTAATTTCATATCAGGGGATACAGTTCACCAAAAAAAAAAAAAAAAAAAAAAAAATCAAAGTGAGCTCTGGCAAGTTGTAGCATATTACCAACGATGACCATTACAGGTAAAAGACATGTTTAGCTAGGAAAGGTAGTTTAGTGAGAAATATAAAAGACTTAAACCATCTTGCATATTGCAATATCTACTAACTCTTGCAAGACACACAATGAGTGTTCAAGTTTACTATACTGATCCAGGGGAAGACAAATATTCTTGTCTACAATACCATCTCAAACATAAAATTCTTCTCCCTGTTTTCCCCAAGATCAAAGCTTAATAAAATTGTCTCCTTGTGTCATCTCTCTCTTCTTCCATGTTCATAGACTAGTTAAACATCATGCAGAATGAAAGGATTATATATAGAACTAATACTTGAATGGATCAGATAGACTTCAACTTTAAACCCCAGGTGATAGCAATGAAATCTAGAGGAATTAAATTTAATTTATTTGTCTAAGGTCACAGTAAAACCCAGGATTCAAACACTGAAAAAATTATTTAATGAATTAACTCCTGGGCCCAAGGGCTTCGTCAGTGTGATTAGCCTTGCTTTACAGATGAAGGAACAGAGTGTGAAAGAAAGTTAAAGGAATTACATGGATTAACAAAATGGAAAAGAGGGAAGTCTGAAAAGTTTTGAGCTACTTGTCCATTCTTTCAGTTAAGATACCTATGTCCTGGTGGCTCAGTTCTTCACTTAGCTCTTGGAAAAATGCATTGAAGGAATTTTTAAGCATAGATAGAGTAGGTTGCTGCTCACCAATAGAGTATAATTGCAAGGGGTTACCAGCTATGCAATATCTTTAACCCTTGTTTTTATTTGTTAGGGTATCCCATTATAATTTGAGAAGATGGAGAAAAAAACAACTAATATAGAATGAGAACTCAATGGTCTTACTTTTATTCTTGTTTCTTACTATTTACATAATCTAAATTAAATTAAATTTTCTGAATCTCATTTTTTCCCCTCTGTAAAATGGACACAATAATATATCATCTCATTTATTTGACAGACTAATAATCTTCCATAATTTTAATTATACACACATATATATGGATGTGCTTTATAAACTGTCAAACACTATATATATTTATAAACTATTATATGATGGAATTATGACTATTATTTTATTAGTAGTATTAAGCCTTGTCCTGTGGAGCTTATCAGATCTTGGATAGTCATCAGGTGGGAACACAATGAATTGGTAATTTGGAAGCACAATGTAAAATATAGAGAAATGGAATAAGAATGATGGTTAGTTCCTGGTTCAATCATTCACTAAATGTATGAATTTCAGCAAGATCCTTAACTCTCAGTTTCTATTTGCTCACTGTAGAATTAATACAATAATGTTTCATTTTATACCTCACAAAGGGGTTATAAGGAAAATGCTTTGGGACCTTAAAGTACTATGACAATATGAGCTGTTATTAATTGTTCTTATTTTGAATAGGAGATTGAGCAAGAGAAAATCTAATGCTTCGTCCTAGTCTTCTAAACTTATATAATACTATTTTAATATACCTAAAAATAATTCTAGAAACATCTCAGATGTACTTGGAACTTTGGTCATATTTAGAAATTCATGATCAATTCATGAGGTCTCCTGTTTTTATAACTTATAATCTTAGACATAGACCATTTATTACAATTTATATCTGTGCCTAAAACCTTACAATGTCTCCATAATATCCCAAATGGTCATTCTACCACTCCTTATGTGAACATCTAAGGTCGTTATGTACAGTATTTTGATTAACCCAAATATTAATGAACACCTGAATAAGTTTAAATTTGAATGACAAGATATTTGATGGTAAAGTTTGTTTTCTCCTTTGATAAATACCTGGCACAGAACTTCTCACAACAGACACCTGATTATTATTATAATTACAGCTGTAAAAATTATATTCCATAAATCTACGAATCATTGAATCTGGTGCCAAATTCTACTTGTATTATGCCTTTCACATCGGTTCCTTTCTCTCCTTTCACAGAAACACCATAGATTTTTAGCTCTTATCAACTACCATCTCCAAAAAAAAAAAATAATGTTCTAATTGTTTATTTTTACTTCTATTTTCTCCCCTTTCCAATTCATACCGTACATAGGTGCCAAAATAATCTCCCTTTAGGGCAAATCAGAACATTGATTTTCTGTTTTCCAAAACTCACAATGGCTCCCAGTGACCTTTCAGATAAGTTAAAATCTCTTTAATAGGCCATTTAAACTCTATAAACTAGTTCTAGCCTAATCTAACAATACTAAAACTGTATCTTGATTAAAAACTGTATTTTATTCTGGTCCTCCTGAAAATGTGGCTAACCAGACTTTTGCATATGCTTAGATCACTAGGATGAAGGTATCCATGTGTAATGTTCTCTGTTGAGATTTTCTTGGGGTCTCTGGAAGCAGCCTTCCTTTCAATTCAGTAATCACCACAAGCACATCCAGGTGTTAAAGTCCAAACCCTTTATTGTCTCTTTCAAAGTCCTATTTCCTTCACTTGGGGCTCAGCTAGTTTTCTTAGAGGCCTACCTCTCTCCTTGGTTCTTAGAGCTTGAGCTCCTGCCTCCTTCTCTACTTTCTAAATCTCTCCAAATCCAAAAGTTTGTGCTTCAGCCTCCAGCCCCCACAAAGGTGGACAATGGAATGAATCTGTCTCAGCCTCTGAGAGCTTCTAGTGCACCTGCCTTCTCTGGTCCTGAGAAATTCCCCTCTGTGGCTCTCAGTCCCTGCCAATATGCTCCACACTAAGTATACCAATCATTATATCACTAGGAAATCATTATTTGTTGTAGGATTAACTAGATTTAACCACTGTCTCCTCAATTCCACTTAGTACCTTGTTTCAAGTTCTGGCCCATATCATCCATGCATGAAGGGTCAGGATCTTGTTTCTGGGAAAGTAGCCTTTTCCAGTATCCCCTTTCCAATAGCATCCAGAAAGGATGAATATACTGTTCTTAATTCAGACACTATGAGCTAAATTGTATGGTGGGAAAGTGCAAGTTTAAATCTTATGGCCCCTAGAAGGAAATATTTTTGATCCATTTAGTTTTCCACATCAATTCTAGACAAAAGTGGTAGACAGCCTATACCCAGGAATTCAGAGAATCTTCACTTGGAGGCTAGATTATAGTCTCAGATATTGTAGAAACCCAGTAGAAAAAGCTTAAGAAGCTAAGGATTCAGCACTAGGGGAGCTTTGTACTGAGAACTTGGTACAATAATAAAATATAGGAACTGAGCTGATCTAGAAACATAATCTGAGACTGAGAGAATATAAAATATGACAATATCCCAGGGCTTTTCAGAGGGTGTTTTTATATTTGTTGATGTAAACCTTTGATGTAAATATCCATTTGTAAAAACTGGAGAACCAGAATGCCAGAGACCCTCCTAAACTTAGGGGAGCATAATCACTAGGAATTTAAACCAATGCACAGACCAGACATGTCCTCTTAATAGAACTCTGGAGAATGGGATGAATTGCAATGTTTCTGGCTTTCAGGGACCAAAGCAGAAGAGCTTCTACTATTTGTATTTCTAGTATTTCTATTTATATAGTATAGTATTTCTAGTATTGTTTAACCATCCTCTATTTTACATAGCTTTTTTTCCCCACTCTATCACAATTCAGTAGGATCTGTTTCAATGACTGTTCTAAAGCTGTCATATTTTAGAGAAAATCATTCCCCAACTTATAGAAATAAAGTGAAGGACTTATCTGGAAATTTGTTGGCTCTATACAACCACCAATGTGTTCATAGATTACACTTCTCAGGGTCAAGATGAAATCATCAAAATAAGTCAATCATCAAACCAAATCATCATTAAGTAGTTTTGCAAATAGTTTGAGAAATTTGCTCCCAAATTTTGTATGCTCTTTTAAAAAATAATAAGTTTCTTGACATTGTGTGTGGAATGGTAAAAGGTCAATTAATGACAAATATTGTAGAGGGGATGATTTCTCAGGGAGTGAGGGGCTTAATAAAGGAATTTCTGATATCTCTTCAGCAATGTAAGGGTCATGGGAGAGTAGGAAACAGTTAAACAGTGACAGACATTGACTTAATTTCCAATCTCATTGATGAGGAAATTATAAATTTCTCAGGGCTGCAATCATGTGAATGACCTAAAGATTGTTGAAAAATGCTAGCCCCCTCCTATGTTTACTGTAAGGGAAAAAACAAGGACAAAAATAACAGTTTTCATTTGAAAAGAAAATTTCTTGTTCAAAGACCCAATAGACATTATATCAGCTGATTATCAGAAACTTCTAATACAACAATCATTCTTCGTTTTCAGAAGATTTTATTATGTTCTGAGAATTCAAAAGGAAAAACAGCACCTGCTTATAAGGAGCTTACATTATAATGAGGATAAACTATGATTAGAAGAGGAAATATAAAATATGTACAAATATTGGGATTTTCTTCCTATCATACTTCAATCATAATTATAGAAGGGTCAATGAGCTGGGTTGAGTCATTCAATCAGAAGTATAAAACATGAATAAATTCTTATTCTGAAAGAAATTAATTTCTTTAATCATTGAATAAGTTCAAATATATTATATGATAAATATCTTGTGTGGCCAAACTAAATGAGAAATGTCACTGAGAATACATATAACAAAGCAAGCTGCTTCAAAATCTACCAATAAACAGTAGACCAAGCTAACAATAATCAAGCATGATCAATAATCAAATGTAGCAGTGAATAACTCCTGTGAGAGAACAGATCTTTTGGACAAGCACAGGGAATCATTCTCTCCTTTGATCAGAAGTATTTGAATTTCCTATTTGTGTAAGTGGCAGTGTCCTCCACAGCAGGTAGCAATACTCCTTCAGCAGTGACAGAAAACAGTGCTTAAATCAAGAATTATGAGATATTCAGAGAAGAAAGTAGACACATCTAAGGAACTCAGTGTCCCTAAGAGTAAAACATAAAGCTATAAATTACAAGAAGTTCCTGAATAAACTTCATTAATATAGGAAAAACATTTCAAGCTATTTATTTATCAGTTGGTCAATTCAGATTTCTCAGAAACTTTAAAAATTTTTCTTATATCTGTCCTTGGGAATCAAAAAGAATAAACAGTTTCTCTTTTATATAACAGCCATACAAATTATTGAATACTTGTATCATATCAATCATAAGTCTAGTCTTCTACAAGAAAAAAATTTCCCCATTCCTTCATTCAATCATCATATATTCAATGTAGAGATAAGAACATTCAATAGAAAAATATAGATGCATATAGACATGAAAATGGATATAGACTCGAATAACTATATGCATAAAGTGATATAAATATAGACATAGATTGGTTGTTTACTCATCTCTATTTACCATTCTATCCTAGTATTTACTAATTTGTGAATATTCTCTCCCCTATGCCAAGTAGAATGTCAGATACTTTTGTCAGATGTTTGCTGATCTATTGAAATATTTTGCTTGACATTTTCCTCACTATCCTGGTTTCCTTTCAACTTGATTCTATTTATCAAAAAGCTACCATGAGCATATCATGAAAGACATATTAAATAAGACTAAATAGATACTGATCTCCAATATTCTGTTTTTCTGGAGGAATTATCATTATTAACATTGATTATGATGATATTTTATGATAATAATGATGATGCTCCATCACCAAGATCAAATAATTGTCCATGGCATAGGGGAAGAAGAACAATGAAAAAAAAAGGAAATAAAGACCAGCTAGGATGAGTAAATTGATAAAACTGCTACTACAAACTTAAGAAATATATGGAGAAGAAACAGAGCCAAGATTTTGGAGTAGATGCTGGAATTCATCCAACCTCTCCCCAAATTGCTCCAAATTCCTTTAAATAATGACTCTAAATAAATTTTAGAGCATCAAAACCACAAAAAGATGGAGTAGAATAGCCATAGGGAACTTAGACTATCAGCAGAAAAGATCTGTGGAACCAGGTTGTGAGCCCAGCACACAATCCCAGGGCAGGTCTTTTCAGTATAGCTCTGGTTCCAGCCCAGACCCAAACCCCTGATCCAGCTCCAGGGCTGGCCCTGCTCTCCCCCCCAGCCTTGGCCTGGTGCAGCATCTAGATCTCTATGTCTGGGAACATCAGGAAGGACTCAAAAGGTCAGGGAGAGGCTTTGTGACAAGGGAGTGGGAGTCCAGGACACAGTCCCATTCTTCTACAAATTCTTTATAAAGAAAGGAAGATTCTTTCTGCTTGTATATTTATACCCATCTCAATACACTATCTGGTACATAATCAGGTGTTTAATAAATAGTTGTGACTATTTTTTTTAGAATTTTTTTATTCAAAATTTATTTTTCAGCCTTTAAGTTTGAATCCTGAATCTGCTGTTTTTGGGGGGTTGTTGTTTTTCTTTTTTTTAAATTAAAGCTTTTTATTTTCAAAACATATACATGGATAATTTTCAACTTTCACCCCCTACAAAACCTTGCATTCTAAGTTTTTCCCTCTCATCCCCTCATCCCTTCTCCCAGTTGGCCAGTGATCCAATATATGTTAAACATGTGCAAATCTTCCATACATATTTCCATAAATAACATACAGATCAAAAAGGAAAAAAAAAGTAGAAATAAAACAAAATGCAAGCAAACAACAAAAAAAAGAAATGAAAATATTATTTTGGTCCACATTCAGTTCTCATAGTCCTCTTTCTGGGTGCAGATGGCTTTTTGGATCACAAGACAATTGGAACCAGTCTGAATCACCTCACTGTCAATGAAAGTCATGTCCATCAGATTTGATCATCATGTAGTCTTGCTATTGCCATGAATAATGATCTCCTGCTTCTCCTCATTTCACTTAAGTCTCTCCAGGCCTCTCTGAAATCATCCTGTTGGTCATTTCTTATAGAACAATAGTATTATATAACAGTTATATACCATAAGTTATTCAGCCATTCTCCAAATAATAGGCATCCACTCAATTTCCATTTTTTGCCACTACAAAAAGGGCTGCCACAAACATTTTTTCCTTTCCTTTATGATCTCTTTACAATAAAAGACCTGTAGAAAACACTTGTTGGTCAAAGAGTATGCATACTTTTATAGCCCCTTGGGGATACTTCCAAACTGCTTTCTACAATAGTTGAATCAGTTCACAACTCCACAAAAACAATGTATTAATCTGTGAGTTAATTTTTCATAGAAAATTTGAACATCTCATATGTAATCTTTATAGCTATGAAGATATTAATGATGATGATGATGACCACAATAATAATTGTAGTATAATATATATAGTATATATATACACACACACACACACACACATATATATATATATATATACATAATCATGTATGTATACATATATATTTGTATGTATACATATATTATCTATTGATTACTATAATCATCTTGTAAGGCAAGCTCTCTATTAATGCTTCCATTTTTACAAATGAGGAAAATTAAGTTAAGAAAATTTAAATTATGATAGATGATATTAAACTCAATGATTCTATTAGGGGAAAATTAAATAAGCTTACTTATATTTTCCTTCTAAATGCACATGAATAAAAAACAAGAAGAAAACCTTTGAATATGAATCCAAATGTTATATCGAAGTAATGGATGAAAATACTATATACAAATAGTTTCTTGGCCTTTATGAAAGTAATATAATCCTAATCAAAATCCCAATTAAATAAATAAAAAAGGACCTATGGAATAATTCTATTGAGACAATGATTATCAGATATCAAAATCAAATGAGAGGGAGATGTATAAAACAATTATACATAATTGCTTTATAAATATATGTTATATTTGTATATGCATATATGTAGTTATATACAATATATACATAAAACAAAATATACATAAAACATGTAATAAAGCAATCTATGAAATACAATAATTTTAATATTATATACTTAGACAATATATCAGATAGGTGGAGTAGGAACTAGGGTGGCAGGCCTGAAGCCAGGAAGATTCATCTTTTCTCATCTGTAAACTGAGGGTGAAAAAGGAAAGGAGAAGGAGGCAAGCTTCTCCAGTACCTTTGTTAAAAAATTCCAAATAAGTTTATAAAGAATTAGGCACAACTGAATGACTGAACAAAAAAACTAATTTGAACAATAATAGCAAATACAGTATCATTAGTATAAGGTCATTAAAAGGTAATTTTCATTTCTTAGTCAAAAAGGAGGAAAGAGATTGATAAATATATTAAAACATGATAAATAGGAATTTTTAAACTACAGAAATACTTCTGGAATAAGCAATCATCACTTCATTGAGCAACAGGAAAGACTGATGTGAATTATGCAAAATTGGATTTGTCAAATATCCATGAAAATGGCTTACCTACAGGAATCTATGAATCAACTAAAACTCAATTAATAGAATCAAAGATTGTTCAGGATGAGTATTAGGAAGACAGAGTAAGTCTGACTTAATTCTGCAAATCAAGACATCAACTTGATACTCTTCAAATAGTAACAGAAAAGTGGCTTATTTTATGAATAGAATATTTTTTTAGGTCTGAAAGGGTTAAATTGTGGTTCCCCTGTTAGTACACCTTTTTCTATTTCTTCCTGAAATTTATTTTGTTATTCTTGCAAGAATTTGAATGAACTTCCATTTAGTATATCAATATTCAGTATTGATATAAATTCATTTTCTATGAGACCTTTTTGTAAAATGTCACTTCCCTAATTATCTCTATAATTTAGGTCTATTTTAAATTCTGTGTATATCTTTCTGTTAACTAGCATTAGAATTGTTTCTAATCCATTCTACTATGTTCTATTTTATGTGTGTTCATCCCATTTTCATCCATATTTATACTGCTAACTTTGTACTTCCCTCCATCCTATTCTCTTATACTTACCCTTCTCTCTCCCTCTCTCTCTCTCTCTCTCTCTCTCTCTCTCTCTCTCTCTCTCTCTCTCTCTCTTTTATTCCATCCCATTTCTTATAGTTAATTATTTTAGTGTCTATTGAAAGACCCAAAGAGTGAAGTAAAGACAGACAGAAATAACCACTTTGAGAATTCCTCATTCTAAAGTTTTAATATTGTTTAATAGTCTAAGTTCAAACATACCTTCCCAAAATAGTGGAAGATATAATGGCCCATCTTCACTTTTGACTTCTCTAACCCAGTTCCAAACTCCACCATTTCATTAGACATGCCCACTTCTCTGAATCTTTCATCTTGGCACATAGGTTTCTGGTAAGTATATGAATACAACCTCCTAATGCTTATGACTGTTTCTGATCTCTCAATGTCCTATCTCTTTTCTCTCATTCTGTTTCTCATCGATTACAAATATCCCTTTAAGTATCCATGATTTTGATAACCCCACACTGTTCTTTGGAATGATAGGGAATGCTTCTCTTTCTCAATTACAAAACCCAGGATTTCAATTTGAAATTGGGTTTGGTAAGATGGCAGCGTGGAGGCAGACAGCTGCTTGAGCTCCGTTTTCTCTCAGGACTTACTTCATGACAAGCCTCGGAGTTAATGCTTGACCTGAAAAGAAACCCACAAATAATTAGCAACAGAAGACATCCTTGAAATTCCCCAGAGAAAGTCTGTGTTTGCTCAGAGGAAGGGACTAACAGACTGGGCGCAGACTGAGGGCAGGCAGCGAGAGCAAGACAGACAGCTCACACAACCCAGACCTGAGGGGGTAGGGGTACAATCTCTTCCATTTATGCAAAAAGACTTTTACCCTAATGTGGATACTCCATCTTGGCAGTAAGCCAGGAGCAGCAGAGAAGGTGTAAACACCAGAGGTGAAGAATAAAACCCGAGAAAGCTAGTGTCTCTTGAGACCCAGCCACTCCTACCCCCACCCAGAGTGACACAGTGCATTCTCAGAGCACAGAGGCAGCACAACCATCTCTGTCCTGTTAGTGCCTCGCTGCTGCCCTCCCCCCAGTCTGTAGAGGAAGCTCGGTAACACCATCCAGGCCCATCCCCCCCAGAAACAGACCAATTATTTCTCTTGTCAATTTGTTTTCTTTGATTCTGCTCTGACAAAATGAACAAAAAATTCAAAAGGGCTCTAACAATTGACAGCTTCTGTATGGAGAGAGAGCAGACTTCAAATACTGAGGAGACTAAAAACATATTGTCTGCCATAAAGATATGTAAACAGCACATGTATAATTTGTCCTAGGAACTAGAGGTAGAAAGGAAATTATATCATAAAAAAAGGTTAAAGTGGTGGTACTACATCTCATGAAGAGGCAAAGGTAACCTATTATATCTGAGAGAAAGAAAGAAGGGGGATGAACATAGTGTGTATCAATAGACATATTCGATTTATGGTGAAACTTCTTCCACTTCATTGAAAAGTGAGAGGGAAGGAGTAAGCAAAGGGGAAGTGAACACAAAAATTGTGAGGAAAAGGGGTAAAATAAGGGGAGGAACTTTAAGTTGGGGGAGGGATACTAAAAAGGGAGGGCTGTGAAAAGCAAGTGGTGTTCACAAGTTTAATACTGAGTAGGGGGATAAGAGGGAAGGAAAGGAGAAAAGCATAAGCAGGGGTTAACAGGATGGCAAGCAATATAAAATTAGTTATTCTAACCATAAAAGTGAATGGGGTAAACTCCCTCATAAAGAGGAAGCAGTTAGCAGACTGGATTAAAAGTCAGAATCCTACTATATGTTGTTTACAGGAAACACACCTGAAACAGGGTGATACATTCAAACTAAAAGTAAAAGGGTGGAGCAGAATCTACTATGCTTCAGGCAAAACCAAAAAAGCAGGAGTAGCCATCCTCATCTCAGATCAAACAAAAACAAATAATTGATCTAATTAAAAAAGATAAGGAAGGTCATTATATCCTGCTAAAGGGTAGCATCAATAATGAAGCAGTATCAATATTAAACATATACACACCAAGTGGTGCAGCATCTAAATTCTTAAAAGAGAAATTAGAGATCTGCAAGAAGAAATAGACAGCAAAACTATAATAGTGGGAGATCTCACAGAATTAGATAAATCAAACCACAAAATAAATAAGAAAGAAGTCAAAGAGTAAATAGAATACTAGAAAAGTTTGATATGATAGCTTTTTGGAGAAAGCTAAATGGAGACAGAAAGGAGTATAATTTCTTCTCAGCAGTTCATGGAACGTATACAAAAATTGATCATATACTAGGGCATAAAACCCTCAAAATCAAATGCAGTAAGGCAGAAATAGTAAATGCATCCTTTTCAGACCACGATGCAATTAAAATTACATTTAATAAAAAGCCAGAGGAAAATAGACCAAAAAACAATTGGAAATTAAATAATCTTATATTAAATAATGATTGAGTAAAACAAGAAATCATAGACATAATTAATAACTTCACCCAAGAAAATGACAACAGTGAGACATCATACCAAAATGTGTGGGATACAGCCAAAGCAGTAATAAGGGGAAGTTTTATATCTCTAGAGGCCTACTTGCATAAAATAGAGAAAGAGAGGGTCAACAAATTGGGCTTACAACTAAAATTGCTAGAAAAGGAACAAATTAAAAACCCCCAGACAAACACAAAACTTGAAATTTTAAAAATAAAAGGTGAGATTAATAAAACTGAAAGAAAAAAAAAAAACTATTGAATTAATTAATAAAACTAAGAGTTGGTTCTATGAAAAAAACAACAAAATAGACAAACCCTTAGTAAGCCTGATTAAAAAAAAGAAAGAGAAAAAGCAAATTGTTAGTCTTGAAAATGAAAAGGGAGAACTCACCATTAATGAAGATGAAATTAGAACAATAGTTAGGAACTACTTTGCTCAACTTTATGCCAATAAATTCTTTTTTTTATTTTATTAATTTTTTAATTATACATTTTTGACAGTATATAAACATGAGTAATTTTTTATAACATTATCCCTTGTATTCATTTTTCCAGATTTTCCCCTCCCCTACTCCCTCCCCTAGATGACAGGCAATCTCATACATTTTGCATGTGTTACAGCATAACCTTGATATAATATGTGTGTGTAAATCCAATTTTCTTGTTGCACGTTAAGTATTGGATTCTGAAGTTATAAGTAATCTGGGTAGATAGACAGTAATTCTAATATTTTACATTCAATTCCCAGTGTCCCTTCTCTGGGTATAGTTGTTTCTGTCCATCATTGATCAACTGGAAGTGAATTAGATCTTCTTTATGTTGAAGATATCCACTTCCATCAGAATACATCTTCATACAGTATTGTTGTTGAAGTATATAGTGATCTTCTGGTTCTGCTCATTTCACTCAGCATCAGTTCATGCAAGTCTCTCCAAGCCTTTCTGAATTCATCCTGCTGGTTATTTCTTACAGAGCAATAATATTCCATAGCCTTCATATACCACAATTTACCCAACCATTCTCCAATTGATGGACATCCATTCATCTTCCAGTTTCTAGCCACTATGAAAAGAGCTGCTACAAACATTGTGTATGCCAATAAATTCAATAACTTAAATGAAATGGAAGAATACCTTCAAAAATATAGCTTGCCCAGATTAACAGAGGAAGAAGTAAGTAGTCTAAATAGTCCCATCTCAGAAAAAGGAATAGAACAACCTATTAACGAACTCCCTTAGAAAAAATCCCCAGGACCACATGGATTTACATGTGAATTCTACCAAACATTTAAAGAACAACTAACTCCAATGCTACATAAACTATTTGAAAAAATAGGGATTGAAGAAGTCCTACCAAATTCCTTCTATGACACTGACATGGTACTCATATCTAAACCAGGTAGATCGAAAACTGAGAAAGAAAACTATAGACCAATTTCCTTAATGAATATTGATGCTAATAAGATATTAGCAAATAGACTTCAGAAAATCATCCCCAGGATAATACACTATGATCAAGTTGGATTTATATCAGGAATGCAGGGATGGTTTAATATTAAGAAAACTATTAGTATAATTGACCATATTAATAATCAATTTAATTAAAAACCATATGATCATCTCAGATGCAGAAAAAGCATTTGATAAAATACAACATCCATTCCTACTAAAAGCACTTGAGAGTATAAGAATAAATGGACTATTCCTTTAAATAATAACGAGCACATATTTAAAACCATCAGTAAACATCATATGTAATGGCGATAAATTGGAACCTTTCCCTGGAAGATCAGGAGTGAAACAAGGTTGCCCACTATCACCATTACTATTCAATATAGTACCAGAAACGCTAGCCTTGGCAATAAGAGCCAAGAAAGAGATTCAAGGAATTAGAGTAGGAAATGAGGAAATCAAATTATCACTCTTTGCAGATGACATGATGGTATACTTAGAGAACCCCAAAGACTCTACTAAAAAGCTATTAAAAATAATTCAGAACTTTAGCAAAGTTGCAGGATACAAAATAAATCCACATAAATCCTCAACATTTTTATACATTACCAACACAATCCAAGAGCAAGAGATACAAAGAGAAATTCCATTCAAAATAACGGTCGATAGTATAAAATATTTGGGAATATATCTACCAAAGGAAAGTCAGGAATTATATGAGCAAAATTATGAAACACTTGCCACCAAATTAAAGTCAGATTTAAATAATTGGAAAGACATTGAGTGCTCTTGGATAGACCGAGTGAATATAATTAAGATGACAATACTGCCTAAACGAATCTATTTATTTAGTGCTATAACCAATCAGACTCCCAAGAAACTATTTCAATGATCTAGAAAAAATAACAACAAAATTCATATGGAACAACAAAAGATCGAGAATTTCAAGGGAAGTAATGAAAAAAAAATAAATGAAGTTTTCTAGCTGTACCTGATCTAGAACTATATTATAAAGCAACAATCACCAAAACCATTTGGTATTGGATAAGAAATAGACTAGTTGATCAGTGGCATAGATTAGGTTCACAGGGCAAGATAGTGAATAAAAATAGCAATCTAGTGTTTGACAAACCCAAAGATCCCAACTTTTGGGATAAGAATTAATTATTGGACAAAAACTGTTGGGAAAACTGGAAATTAGTATGGCAGAAACTAGGCATGGACCCACATTTAACACTACATACTAAGATAAGATCAAAATAGGCCTAAGATTTAGCCCTAAAGAACGAAATCATAAATAAATTAGAGGAACATAGGGTAGTTTACCTCTCAGACTTGTGGAGGAGGAAGGAATTTGTGTCCAAAGGAGAACTAGAGACCATTATTGATCACAAAATAGAAAATTTTGATTACACCAAGTTAAAAAGTTTCTGCACAAACAAAACTAATGCAAACAAGATTAGAAGGGAAGTAACAGATTGGGAAAACATTTTTACAATTAAAGGTTCTGTTAAAGGCCTCATCTCCAAAATATACAGAGAATTGACTTTAATTTATAAGAAATCAAGCCATTCTCCAATTGAAAAATGGTCAAAGGATATGAATAGACAATTTTCAGATCATGACAGTAAAACTATTTCCACTCATATGAAAGAGTGTTCCAAATCACTATTGATCAGAGAAATGCAAATTAAGGCAACTGTGAGATATCATTACACATTACCTGACATTAACTGACAGATTGGCTAAGATGACTGGAACAAATAATCATGAATGTTGGAGGGGCTGTGGGAAAACTGGGACACTGATGCATTGTTGGTGGAGTTGTGAAAGAATTTCCATTCTGGAGAGCAATTTGGAATTATGCCCAAAAAGTTATCAAAATGTGCATACCTTTTGACCCAGCAGTGCTACTCCTGGGCTTATATCCCAAGGAAATACTAAAGAAGGGAAAGGGACCTGTATGTGCCAAAATGTTTGTGGCAGCCCTTTTTTATAGGCTAGAAACTGGAAGATGAATGGATGTCTGTCAATTGGAGAATGGTTGGGTAAATTATGTTATATGAACGTTATGGAATATTATTGTTCTCTAAGAAATGACCAACAGGAGGAATACAGAAAGGCTTGGAGAGACTTACATCAACTGATGCTGAGTGAAATGAGCAGAAATAGGAAATCATTGTACACTTCAACAATGATACTGTATGAAGATGTATTCTGATGGAAGTGGATATCTTCAACATAAAGAAGATCCAACTCACTTCCAGTTGATCAATGATGGACAGAATCAGCTACATCCAGAAAAGGAACACTGGGAAATGAGTGTAAACTGTGAGTATTTTTTTTTTTGTTTTTCTTCCCAGATTATTTTTACTTTCCTAATAAAATTCTTCCTTTGCAACAACAACAACAACAACAACAACAAATCGGTTCTGCATATATATATTGTACCTAGGATATACTATATGATATTTAATATGTATGGAAATGCCTGCCATCTAGAGGAGGGGGTGGAGGGAAGGAGGGGAAAAATTTGGAACAGAAGGGAGTACAAGGGATAATGTTGTAAAAAAAATTACCTATACATATGTACTGTCAAAAAATGTTAAAATTATAAAAATTAATAAAAAATAAATTTTATTAAAAAAAAGAAATTGGGTTTGGTAAATCATATGTGAGAAATAGAGGCGTCAGTTTGAATAGATAAAAGAGACTGAAAAGACTGGAGACAGATTATAATGGCCTTTAAAAGCTATAGAAAATATAAGACAAAAAATTTACACTTTATCCTAGAAGTTATAAAAAAAACCCAAAATTCTATAGTCATGAAAAATGCTCTAAATTACTATTGATTAGAGAAATGAAATTGCAAACAAATCTGAAATACTATCTCACATCTTTCAGATTGGCTAAAATTATAATATATCTATCTATCTATCTATCTATCTATCTATCTATCTATCTATCTATCTATATATAGATATAGATAAATGTGGAGGGGATGTGGGAAAACTGGGATTCTGGAGAACAATTTGAAACTAGGGCCAAAAGGCTATAAAATTGTGTATACCCTTTGATTCAGCAGTGCCATTACTGGAAAGTCATAAAGGAGGGAAAAGAACTCCCATGTGCAAAAATGTTTCTAGCAGCTTTTTATTGTGGTAAAGAATTGGAAAATGAATAGATGCCCATCAATTGGGGAATGGCCAAATAAATTACGATATATGAAAATAATGGAATATTTTTTTCTATAAAAATGATGAACAAGCTGATTTTAGAAAGGCATGGATGGATTTGGAAGGATTTACAAAAACTTATGCTGAGCAAAACAAGCAAAACCAGAAATACATTGTACATAGTATTGATCAACTATGAAAGATTTGGTTCTTCTCAGTGGTTCAGTGATCCAAGACAACCCTAGTATCTTTGGGTAAAAAATGCCATCTGCAATCAAAGAAAAGAAATGTGGAGACTGAATGTAAATAACCACATGCTATGTTCACTTCCCCCCCCCCCCCATTTTCTTCTGTGTGTTTTTTTTTTCTCTTATGGTTTTTCCCTTTTGTTCTGATTTTTCTCTCCCAATGTGATTCATAAGGAAATGTGTTTCAAAAAATGAACACACATGTATAATCTCTTCTAATGGGCAAAAATTACAAGCAAATTGATTATAACCAATATGTAGATATATGTGTGTGTGTGTGTGTGTGTGTGTGTGTGTGTATTACATAATACACACATATCTATCTATCTATCTATCTATCTATCTATATGTGTATGTACACATACACACATATATATCCACCCACATATAATGGATAGGAAGGAATTAGCCAACTCCTAATAGGAACAGTTTACAAAAGGAGTAGGCTTGAAGATTAGTAATTTCAAGTCATTGTGCTGACCTCATTGTAATATGCCTGTGAAACCTGTAGTATACCAGTGCCATGCCAGAAAAACTGAATAACTTCCATTTGAATTGTCTTAGGAATATTCTGAAGATCTCATGGTGGGGTAAGATAGCAGATACTGAGGTCCCTTTTTGAATTAAACTGCTGAGCATTCCAACTCTACTGTAAGAGCACTTTCTTGGGATGGCCACATTGTACAAATGCCAAATGTATGTTTACCAAAAAGACTATTTTATGGAGTACTCACACAGGACTAGCCCCTAAGAAGGTGATCAGAAAAAGTGATACCAGAACACTCTCAATATCTCTCTTAAGAACTTTGGAATTTATTGTTTGACATAGGATCTCCCAGCATGGTATGTCTATATCAGAGAAGGTGTGGAGTTGCATTAGCAAAGAATTGAATTAGCTCTGAAAAATGCAAGATGCTCAAAGTTAGAGAAGTCACCCAAAATGTTCATGGGGACTATTTATATCTGACCTGTGGCAAGCATTCTGAGCTCTTATTGGTCAGAGCAGCCATAGTTTGACATGCTACAACAATTCTAAGATAGTTATTTCATTTTTTCCTCTTTGAAAACAAAGATCAACAACTAACCAACTAATCATGTAGAGGCTTGATTATACCTTTTCTGTTGTTCATTCTTCATTTTTTGAAGGATATTTTGACTTTTGGGGGTGTGGCTTGATTTGTGCATTAATTTAATTTAAGAGAGGCAGTTTTTCCACAATGTTATCAATCTTACTCTCTCTTCATGAGTCATTGAAGTCCAGTAGCAAGACACGTCAGAATTACTGTTGATATCTCAGGATGCAGTGCATGACTTTGTGTCTTTGATGTCTCACCCATCCCTAAGCCCCCCCATAATAACTGCTTCAGCTGCTTGCATGAGTTTTAGAAAAATTGTACACATCCACCTATTCTACTCGAAGAAGTCTTCACATAATTGGTGTATACATCCCTTTACCTCTCCATCAGGTTTGATATCTCTCAGCTATTCTCAGCCTGGTTTAACCTATTTAACTAGAAAGTTTTACCATGGTGAGACTGCTGAACATACTACAGCTTCCTAGAGTCATAGGTGAGAGTTAAGTAAAAAAATAGACCCAATGATGAGCACTCCAGCAAAGGGTCAGCAAACCCTCTCACCAGAGGTCTCAGTTTTCTCAGGACACTCTGAACCCCAACTACTTTTTTTGTAAGTTATAGAAGAAGGAAAGGATAACTTTAGCTAAGAATTAATCTTTTGCTAATCAATCTGATTGCTAAGATTCTAAGACTATAAGTATGTTTCTATTATTCAGAGCACTATTTTATCATTGAGTCTAAAAGAATTTGACAGTGTCCTTAAGGGATCACAAGATACTTAGAAAGGATAAAAACTCAATTTAATTTAGCAAACATTTATTGAGCATCAATATTTGTTGTATATAATATTAAAGATTAAAGTATATACATAGAAGAAAAGAAGAATCAATACAAAGACATACAATTTTCAGATGGGAATTCTTATAGTAGAATAAAGATGACAGTGGCAAAAAGTAGGGCTGAAAGTACTTTTAGGTTTATCTCAGTACAATCCTGGAACTGATGAGTTTAGAGTTCAGTTTTCAAAGTTGTATAAATGCCCATAGCTGAATCTTCTAAGATTTTTGGAGGCAAAGCAATGCATGCAACACTTATTAAGAAAGTAATTAATTAATTAATTAATTAAGAAATAAATAAGGCACTTGAATAAGTACTGGAGACACAAATAACGATAAAAAGATAATCAGTCTCTGTCATTAAGAAATATGCAATCCCATCAAGGAAGTTAACAAATAATGTATGTTACTGCTAAAAAGCAGTAAGATTTCAAGATGTGGTAAGAAAGTAGCCTTCTAGAGACAGTGGTAAAGTTGAATGTGTCAGGGGCACAGACATGAGAAGGCAACATGGCTGTCCTTTGCCAGTCCACAAAATGAAGTTAATAGAGAGAACTCATTAATTTGAGAGGGGAACTGGACTTGGTAGAGGAAATGGGAAAAAAAATCTGGATGCTAATACAATTTCCAAGATAAGAGCAGAACTATGTTGGCAAACACTAAAATTTCTTGAGCACAATTGGCAGGTTAATAAATCATGGCTAGCTTGGCCCATCACCAAAATGGAGATCTTAGAAGGAAGTTATCATTTAGAGAGAGGTGATGTCATAGTACATATTTGTTTCAGGATGAGAAGAATAAGGATTCAGAAGAATATAGAACCCCTCAAAATACCAGAGACTGACAAGACAGATGCAAACTTCTGAAGTATTCCACGGAATGATGCCTTTCATAAAAAAGCAAATAAAAGGGAAAATACTTATCACTTATCCTTTGAAAATAGTTAGGCAGGTGCTATTTGCTGCTCTGCTTTCAAGTAATAAGTAAAAATGATATATCAGAGCCTGAAAAAGTCATGCCTTGACTCCAAATGTGGTAAAAGAAGCATCTTCTGCACAGAGCAATGTCCTCCTAGACATGACAAAGAGGAAGTTGGTGTCTCCCTAGAGGCAAAACAAAACTGGTTATAAATAAATCAGACCCAATGTGAGATTTTTTTTTAAATGTGAGCCTGAAAATCTCAGCAGTATAAGAGCAGAAATGTATCTCTGTGTACTTGTTGCATGCCTCTCTTAGTTCTTCAATTTATTTTTATTTGATTCATAGAATCATAAAATCTCAAATATGGAAAAGACCAGAGAGGATAAAATTCAACCTATTCCTAAACAGAAATCACTTCTACTTTATAATGACAAGAAAGCACTAAATCACCATGGTCTATTTCATGGTCTATTCAAACTATAATGTGTACTCCAGCTTTAATGCTCAATACCAAAGAGCTTTCTTTGCTTCTTATATTGTATCCATGTTCTCCTGCTTTCTCTTTTTTTCTTTTATTGACTATTTTCTTTTTTCTTCACTGTTTCCTCATTTGTTTCCCATAAGCTTAATGTTGATGATGCCCATAAGTATCTTTCTGTTTATCTATCTATCTATCTATCTATCTATCTATCTATCTATCTATCTACCTATCTATCTATTTATCTATCTATCTATTTTCCAGGAATATAAGATAATCCTATTATTCTATATTGTTTCAATGTACTAGCAAAAAGAGTGTATGGTAGTGAGTGCAGCTGGAGCCAGAGTAACTGAGTTTGTTTACTGTTTCTAAGATAACTCATAACTTGAATAGCCATAGGAAATCCACTTAATCTTTCTGGTCCTCCATTTCCTTTGCTATAAAATGGGAAAATTGTATTAAATGGCCTTTAGGATACCTTCCAGCTCTAATCTGTGATATATTCATTTAATGACCACCACCAGAGAGTGCTGAGAAAATCAGAATAACAGTATTGCCTGACATCAGTTAAATATCCATTATAACTGGTTCTTCAAAATGCTAAAATTCTTTTAATTCAAACTGTATCAGGGACTAATCAGACTGTCAACTAAACTGCCTGTAGATCTCTAAATAGTTGAATTCTTATATCTAACACCCTGTGGAATAAATTTAGAATTAAGTAATCAAATCACTCAGCACCAGCCCCCACCTAACATCTATTCCCTTGCCTATAGCAAGGCTATTTCTTTTAGAGAATGTTTAGAAAAAGTAGTTATAAAAGTATCATAATATCAATGTAGCAACTACAATGCAATAACTGTGTCACTGGGACACAGAAGACTTTTTGTGTGAAGGAACTGCCAGGTCTGAGGGGAAAGGGAGAACATTAAGTAAGGCCCCATTCAGAACACCCAGAAGACAATTGTGCAGAGACTTAGGGTAGTGAACCATCAATTTCCCAGTGTAGGAGGAAGATGAGATACACACAGTACCCAAAGAAAATACATTTGAAAGGAAGGAGTAAGGAAGTGAGTGGTAAGAAAAACATAAGTGGGAGAGTTAGGGAAAGTACCTAAGAATTCAGGGAGAAGAAAATCCAGACTATAGTAAATGAGTAAATTCCAAATAAGTACTGAAAAATAAAAAAAGAAATTGATTCAATACTTGATGAGATTGAAGAGCATATGCAATTGAATTATTTAGGAAAAAAGATGTTTATTTTATTACTGAATTATTCAAAAAAAGAAGAATTTTAAAATAAGAATTTATATCTTACACTCCCCCCAAAATGAACAAAATAGAAAAACTTTAATCTATAATGGCAAGCCTCACCAAAGAAACAAAAGAGAAAACAATCGATTAGGTGTAAAAATAGAGAGAAGTAAAGGAAAGAAGAGAAACAATAAATGAATGAATGAATGAATTTAATGCAAAATACACACACTAGCTTCTAAGAATTTAAGTCATTCTCTAAATGATAAATGGTCAAAGGATATGAATAGGCAATTTTCAGATGATGAAATTAAAACCATTTCTAGTCATGTGAAAAGGTACTGTAAATCACTATTAATCAGAGAAAGGAAATTAAGAGAACTCTCTTAATAGAGCTTAATAGAGCTCTCAGATTGGCTAAGATGGCAAGAAAAATAATGGTGAATGTTGGAGGAGAGGTAGGAAAACTGGGACACTAATACATTGTTGGTGGAACTGTGAACAGATCCAACCATTCTGGAGAGCAATTTGGAACTATGCCCAAAGGGCAAACTGTGTATACTCTTTGATCAGCAGTGTTTCTACTGGGCTTATATCCCAAAGAGATCTTAAAGGAGGGAATGGGACCTGTATGTGACAAAATGTGGCAGCCCTCTTTGTAGGGACAAGAAAATTGAAACTGAGTGGATGCCCATCAATTGGAGAATGCCTGAATAAGTTATGGTATGTGAATATTATAGAATATTATTGTTCTGTAAAAAAATTATCAAGAAGAAGATTTTAGAGGGCCCTGGAGAGACTTACGTGAACTAATGAAATGAGTAGAAACAAGAGAACATTGTACACAGCATCAAGAAGATTATGTAATGATCAAATGTAATGGACTTAGCTCTTTTTGACAGAGGTGATTCAGATCAATTCCAATAGACTTGTGATGGAGGAAGCCATCTGCATCCAGAGAGAGGACTAGGGGAATAGTTGTGGATCACAACATAGTTACTTTCACTTTTAGTTGTTTACTTACTTTTTGTTTTTTATCTGATTTTTTCCCCTTTTTGATCAGATTTTTCTTATGGCAGGATAAATGTGGAAATATTCATAGAAGAATTATATATGCTTAACATATATTAATTGTTTTCTGTCTAGGGGTGGGAGTGGAGGAAAGAAGAGAGAAAAAAATGGCAAATATGATTTTTTAAGGGTGACTGTTGAAAACTATAGGTAAAATATATAAAAATATCAAGAATTGAAAAGTCATTTAGTATAAATGCCTTATTTTACAAATGATGAAATTAAGGCCCATAAAAATTAAGGTCATATAAAAAATACCTTTGACTGTGCATACCCTTTGATCCAGTAGTGTTACTACTAAGCTTGTATTCCAAAGAGATATTAAAGAAGGGAAAGGGACCTGTATGTGCCAAAATGTTTGTGGCAGCCTTTTTGTAGTGGTTAGAAACTGGAAAGTGAATGGATGTCCATCAACTAGAGAATGGTTGGGTAAATTGTGGTATATGAAGGTTATTGAATATTATTGTTCTATAAGAAATGACCAACAGGAGGAATAAAGAGAGGCTTGGAGAGACTTACACCAACTGATGCTGAGTGAAATGAGCAGATCATTATACACTTCAACAACGATACTGTACGAGGATATATTCTGATGGAATTGACTATCTTTGATAAACAGAAGATCCAATTCAGTTCCAATTGATCAATGATAGACAGAATCAGCTACACCCAGAGCAGGAACACGGGGAAATGAATGTGGACTACTTACATTTTTGTTTTTCTTCCCAGGTTATTTTTATCTTCAAAATCCAATTTTTCTTGTGCAACAAGAGAACTGTACGGATCTGCAAACATATATTGTATCTAAGATATACTTTAACATGTTTAATATGTATGAGACTGCTTGCCATCTAGGGGAGGGAATGGAGAGAGGGAAGGGAAAAGTTGGAGCAGAAGTGAGTGCAAAGGACAATGTTGTAAAATTTAACCATGCATATGTTGTATCAATGAAAAGAATTAATTTAAAAATAAATAAAAAATATGTTTGACAGGGAAGGTTTAAATGCAGGGACACTGAGTATCATAAGTTTCTGAATTTGTTTTTAATGTAATGGACCCTTTTGGCTGACAAGTGAAGTCTATGGGTCGCTGTTAGGATTCTTACAAGGTGCTAAGTAAGTGGAATTGATAGAGACAATAATTATTTAATTTAGCATGGTACTTAACAGTTCTCTACTTCAGTAATGTACTTAGTACTAAAGTTCCACAAGATTCACACCTTTAAGAGAGCATATATAAGGAGGAGGTCTCAGGGACAGGACACACAAGCCCACTCTCGGAGGAGGAGACAAGATTCATTCCATTTTCCACCTTTGTGCTGGCTGGAGACATTCGGAGGGAGCTAGAGGCTGAAGCTGGCAGAGGCAAAGGATTAGCGGCAAGAGCTCTCAGAACCAAGGAGAGAGAGGCCTCTAAGAAAGCTAACTGGGTCCAGAAAGGGAGATAATACTTAAAAGGAAAAAATAAAGGATTTGGACTTTAATCCCTGGCTGCACTTGTGGTGATTACTGGCTGCCTCCAGAAGCCCCCCACCTGCTCCCAGAGAATATTACACTTTAGAGAAAAACATTACAGGTCTCTTTTTAGAATAATATTTTAAATGCATAAAACATGATAGTAGGTAGAAAAGTAGATAGTTAGATAGATAGATAGATAGATAGATAGATAAATAGATAGATAGATAAATATACATGTGTTAAGAAACTAAAGCTAGGATAATTGAAGTTTCTAGTAAATCACAGTTCACAATACTAGAATTATTCCTTCTTCCAACTCAGTGATCTCTTTTGCCCCCTTTCCCACTTCCTTCACTTTCCATGATGGGTACCCTTGTCATGTCATAGGGTAGAATGCAACATTCTCACAACATTAAGTTCCTAGGATGGTCAGAGCACCAAATCTGTAAAGCTGCATAAAATGTAAGCTATTATTATAAGTCAGAGTGAAATATGTTTCACAACCTACCTTCTACACATTTCTATAACTATCAGACAGACAACACCTTGCACTGAGTTCTATGACTATACAAAGAGAAATGATTCAATGACACAGTTAAAATGACAAAATGATGCATTGATCTGATGATGATGATGCCTTTCATAATATCAGATCTAAAGGTTATCTATTCTTCCACTCAGAAATTGACTTTAACTTTGCTCCAATTTGATCTTTATAATTTCTTTTAAAGATAACATCATATCTGCTCTTTGCTCTGTAAGTTTTGCAAAGACCTTTGGCCAAGAGTAATACGATTCTGAACTGGCCTGACCTGACTAATAATAACCAACAGATCATTTACTTTGAAGAAAAAAAGAGTAAGTATTACCAGAAAGAGAAATAGGGAATGTAGTAGAGTGAACCACGGATTTCTATAAGGAAGATCTGAGTTTGAGTCTCGACCTGGCCACTTACCAACTGTGTGAGGTTGGGTAAGTCACTTATTTATAAAAGGTGAATTTGCAAAGTAATATTCTCCAATTCTATAAGGGAGGTCATACAGAATAATCAACCCTGAGAGTTTCAAAGGGCCATAACAGTCTTCAAGCACAACCACTATATCAAAGAAATTCTCAACATAACATACTCAGTAAGTATTCATCTTGTCTGTACTTGAAGACTTTCAAAAAAGAGGAACTTGTTATCTATTGTTAGCTATATTTACTATGAGCAGATTGTTGAGACCCATAGAAGTTAAGCAAGATAGCTATCAAATGCTAGAGCCTGATTAAAAAAAAAAAAAAAAAAAACATTTTTCTGACTCCAAATTCAGTACATAATTTACCAGATATATATCATTTTTCATTTATTTTCAGAGCCATTTGTCAGAAATCTTTATTTTAATCATTTGTCAAGTACTATCAAACCTAACTCCATGATATCTCTCTTTATTAAAAAAAAATTAAGCATTCTTTTACTTTTAAATTTTGAGTTCCAAGTTCTTTCCCTCCTTCCCATACATTGCAAAAATAAGCAAAATTGTATTCACTATACATAGTAAATCATGCAAAAATATTTTCATTTAGCTATACCATAAAAAGTGATAATACTATATTTCAGTTTGTATTTGGAGTTCACTACTTTTCTCTCTGGAGGTGAAGAGCATTTTTGATCATTTAGACTTATCTTGGATCATTGTATTGATAAAGAATAGCCAAGTATATCACAGTTGATCATCATTACAACATTATGATCACAATTATTTCCTGATTCTTCTCAGTTCAGTTTAAATCGGTTTATAGAAGTTTTGACACATTTTTGTTTATTTGAAACTATCCCTTAATCATTTCTTATAGTACAAGAGTTCTCCATCACAATCATATTCTACAACTCATTCAGTTACTCTCCAATTGATGAGCAATTCCTCAATTTCCAATTCATTGTCATGGTAAAATGAGCTCATATATATATATATATATATATATATATATATATATATATATATATATATATGTATGTATACACACACACACACACACACACACACACACACATATATATATATATATATTTTTTTTTTTTTTTCAATATAGGTCTTTTCCCTTTTTCTTTAATGTCTTTGATATATATCAAAGTGGTGCTTTTTGGTCAAAGTTTAAGAACTATTTTATAGTCCTCTGTACATAATTTTAAATTGTTCTTCACAATATTGGACAGTCCGCATCTCTGCCATCAGTTTATTTGCATATCTATTCTCCTTTATCCTCACCATTTTAGGGAAAATATTCACTTTTATTATATTGGCTTGGCCTATCCATGAGCAACTTATATTTTTCCAATTGTTTAGATATGACTTTATTTAGGAGAGAATTATTTTGTAATTGTGTTTATATACTTCTTGGGTTCCTCTTGGCAAGTAGACACCCAAATATTTTATTTTGTCAACAGTAATTTTAAATGGAATTACTCTTTATCTCTTGCTGACATAAATGCTGATGATATGTGTGTTTATTTTATATGCTATAACTTTACTATAGCTGCTAATAGGGAGTAGGTATTTTGTTGATTTTCTAGGATTTTAGTATTCTCTAAGTATAATCTGCAAAGAGTGATGGTTTTATATCCTCATTGTCTATTCTAATTTCTTTAATTTATTTCTCTTTTCTTATTACTAAAGCCAACATACCTAATACCATGTTGAATAATAATGGTGATAATGGGGATCCTTTGTTTCACTCCAGGTCTTATCAGGAAGGCATCCTGCTACTCTCCATTACAAATTATGCTTGTTGTTGATTTTACATAGATATTGCTTATTATTTTAAGGACAGCTCCCTTTATCTCTATGGTCTCTCCTGTTTTTAATAGGAATGGGTGTGGAATGTTGTTAAGTGCTTTTTCTGCATCTATTAAGATTATTATATGGTTTCTGTTGGTTTTATTACTGATAAAGTTAATTATGGCATTAGTTTTCTTGATATTGAACTATTCCTGCATTCATGGTTTAGATCTACCTATTGCAAACAAAAAAACAAAAACAAAAAATTTACTAAATCTGATTTTCTGCATTTGATTGTGAGGTTTTTATGTCCCAATACATGCTCAATTTTGCTATGTAATAGGTATCGTCTTTTCTGTCCCTATTCATTTTTATGCAGAGATTTATCATATCTAGATTTTCTAGGATTCTATTAACTTCCCTAATTCCTCTCTTGTTTATTTTATTGTTAGATTTGTCTGATTCTGAGAGGGGAAGGTTGAGGTCTCCTACTAGTATAGTTTTGCTGTCTATTTCTTCCTGGACCTGGCTTAATATCTTCTTTAGGAATTAGCATGCCCTCTTATGTGATGTATATACATTCACTATTGATACTAATATATTGTTTACTGTATCCTTTATCAAGATGTACTTTTCCTTCTTATCTCTTTTAGTTAGATCTGTTTTAACTTTTGCTTTATCTAAGATCAGAATTGGTACCTCTGATCTTTTTTTTTTTTTTTTTTTTTTTACTTCAGCTAAACCATATTAAATTCTGCTCCAGTCTTTTCCTTTTACTCTGTATGTATTTTCCTATCAAATGTATTTCTTGCAAACAACATAATATAGGATTCTGTTTTTTAATCCACTCTGCTATTCACTTTTGCTTTATGAAAGAGTTCATCCCATTCATATTCAGATTTAGAGCTACCAGTTCTGTATTTCTCTCCAGCTTATGTATGAGTCCCCTATATGTACTTTTGTTCTCTCTTTCCACCATGTCTTATTAGCATTTTGTTTTTGTAACTCACTCCACCCACTATCTTATTTTTCTATCACTCCACTCTTCTCTTACTTGTTTTCCCTAGTATTTGTAGTATTTGCATTTCTTTCTATCCAACTCCTCCCTTTTCTTTCCCCTTTCTCCTTCACTTTTTTATAGAGTTAAATAAATTTCTGTACCCAGTGGAATAATTAAGTTATTCCCTCTCTGAGCCAAAATTCACCCTTCCTTCTTTACCTCAATTGCAATAGCTATTTTGGGTCTCTTCATGTGATCTACTTTATCCCATTATACCCAGTATATTGCACTGGCAGTACAATCCTTTTTCCAGCTCTTAATTTCTTTTTCTTTGCTTACATATCATCACATCAATGTCTGTTCTAAACTACACCTTCTGTCTATGTGATGCCCCCTTCTATCTGCCCCAGTAACAGATACAGTTCTTATGAATTACAGATATAATTCTCCCATCTATGGATGCAAACAGTTTAACCTTTAAATTACATATATACATATATATTTTCCCCCATTTATTTTTCTATGCTTCTCTTGAGTTATGTGTTTTAAGATTAAATTTTCTGTTTAGTTCTGTTTTTCCAAAAGAATTTATTGAGTCTCTTATTTCAATGAAGATCCATTGTCTCCTCTGAAAGTTGATGCTAACTAAGTCTCATGGGGTAGGGAATTTTTCTAACCCTGTAACTCTAGGTCCTTTGCTTTCCAGAATATTTGATTTCAGACCCTCTAAACTTTTAATGTAGAAGCTCCAGATCCTGAGTAATCCTGATTTTTATTCTCCAATATTTTAATTGCTTCTGTCTTACAACTTGAAGTATTTCTCCCCTAAAATTGTAATTCTGGAGTTTTTCAATAATGTTCCTTGGATTTTTTTTTTTTTTTTTGAGGATCTCTTTATGAAGGTGATTAGTGGATTCTTTCAATGACTATTTCCCTCTCTTTTTCTAAAATATCAGAGTGGTTTTCCTTGATGATCTCTTAAAGAATGCTTTTCAGGGTTTTTTGGTTTTGGTTTTGGTTATGGTTTTTTGGTCATGGCTTTCTGGTAGACTGATAATTTTTAAATTGTCTCTTTTGGATCTATTTTCCAGTTCAGCTGTTTTTCAAAAAGGTATTTTACTTTTTCTTCCATTTTTTCATTCTTGTTAATTTGTTTGACTGTTTCTTGATGTCTCATAGAGTCATTAGCTTCCATTTATTCCATTCTAGTTTTTACATGTGTTTTTTTTCAATTAGTTTTTGTATCTATTTTTCCAGTTGATTAATTCTACTATTTTTTTTTTTTTTTGGTTTGCTTGTTTTTAGTGGTTTTTTCTTTTTTTCCCCATTTGTTCAATTGTATTATTTTCAAGAATTGCCTTCCTTTTGCAAGCTGTTGACTCTGCTTTGCATACCTCTCATTTCTTTTCTCGTTTTTTTCTTCTACTTGTCTTATTTTGTTTTAAAGTCTTTTATGAGAACTTCTAAAAAAAATTCTCTTTAGGCTTGAGATCAGATTATATCATTCTTTGAGATTTCTTCTGAGGACATTTTATCCTTGTCTGATTTGTCTGTGATTTGGTGTTCCCTGAAACATAGTACCTTTCTGTGGTCAGGGTTCTATTCTATTTCTTGCTCATTTTGTTTCCTTTTCTTTTTGTATTTCCTCTTTTTTTTTTTACTTTTATGATCTCTTCCTAGAACAAAGGTGTCAATGGGAAAGCCAATGAGAAACTTTCCAGTCCCAGCTCAGCAGGCAAGCTGCTCCACCCATTTTATACTCTACTGAGACAGGATTGAGGGTTTTAGTTGCTGATTTGCTGTGCTTAACACCATGTTACTGGCTTTGCCTGAGCAGAGCTGAATACCCTTTTTCATCTCATTGAAACTGATCTTTCTTGGAGTTTTTACAATCTGTCTTGTTTCGGAGAGTGGTTTCATTCATTCAGACTCTGTTCAGATATTTGGTTTCATGTGATTTTCATGGGAAGCTTAGAGAGTTCAAGCAGCTTTCTGACTTCACTCCTCCATTTTGACTCTACCCCTGGAAGTCTCAGAAGGAAAAATCTGCCTTCAATTTAGACTTAAATGACTATTACCTATGTGGTTTTAGATTCCTTACTTTATTAAATTATAACATAATTCATTATTATTTAATAATACTCTGTTATTTATTTACTTACTGAGCCTCTATTTCATCTCAGTATTGAAGCAAATGGAATCTGCAATATTTAAGTTTTTTTTTCTTCTTATCTTTAAAGTCAATGCTGTTTTTAAGATATCACTTTAAGTGAAAATAACAAATGCTCATTGTTTGATCTGTAATTTTCAAAGTGTCCTGCCTTCTCTATTTCTTTTGATCTTCATAATAGCATCAGAAAGAAAGCAATTCAAATGTTACTATTTATTTTCTTAGAGGATTAGAGAAAGTATATAAAAGCATTATGGGCAGGATAGAACCATGATGGTGGAGATGGAAAAAAAAAATGCTGAACTCTTACAATATTCCTTTTCAAACAACTGTAACATAACTTCTCAAATCAAATTTTGGAATAGTAATACCAACAAATTTTTAGACCAAGACTTTTTTTTTTTCCTAGCCTAAGACAATTTAAAAGGTTGATAAACCAAAAAGATCCAAGCTTTTTGGGGTAAGAAATTATCAAACAAAAGATAACAATTTACTATGCTGTATTACATAAATAATTTATTCCATGGATCCATCACTCTAATACCAAATGGTTTTAATGATTAGTAATTTGTAACACATTTTGAAATCTGGAAATATAGAGCAGATACTAAGGTATCTGAGTCCACATGCTAGGGAGTGCAAACATCACTATAGCAGGTGTTGAAGCTTGTGATATGTCATGGAGGCAAACTTTCAAACAGAGAAGGGGATTATAGCCAAAACAGGCATTTTTCATAAGTTTCTCATCAGTCCCCTGGCTCAGACCTTTAATGTATTGTCCCATTTAATTACCCTGACTAAAAAAGTCTTATAGGGTCTCTTCTCCCTTTCCTTCCCCAAAGTTTACCAAAGGAACTCTGGGAGGATCCTACTCACGAACAGCTATGGGACACTGCTTCTTTTTTGTTTCTTGTGTTTCTTGTGCCTCTTGTGCCTCACATTGGGCACCATATGTTGTGATATGGGAGCCACCTGCCAGTGGCTGCTGGAGGTCTAACTCAGACTGTAGAATGGATCTCTTCATGAGAGAGGATGATGATGATACAAGGAGATTGAGAAGCGGTTACTGTTCTCTGAATTCTATCTTCTCTTCTCTCTTGCCTCCAATTTATTAAAATACCAATCCACAAGGAACATCTGCATTAGTAAAGGCTGTTTTGCATCTCCTTCAAGTGTTATGATTCATAGCTGTGGAGGCTCTTAGAGAATTGATCTTCCCCTTCACTTAGGCATGGTCCTTAACTAATCTTTGCACATCTTAAGATTTGGTATAGATGTTGGCTATTATAGTAGCTATGTAGTTCAACATCCTTGTTTTAAATATAACAAAACAGATATAGTGTGATATATGAATTCAAATTCATATAACTAGAAAGTGGCAGAGTACAGATTTAAACCTAAGTCAATTGAACTTAAATCAAACACTCTTCTCACTAACATGTTGCCTTACTGTTTTTGTGACTTATCCTAAGACAGTCACAGAGTGAGAAGTAGATAATATGCTGCTTTCTCTATCAGAATCATGAAGGATGCATTAATTCATTTCAAAGAATAAAACAAAATTCCATGGGGGGAAGAGGGGAAGGACCAGATTAAAAGCTAAAGGAGACAACAAATAAAGATCATTCCTATTATTCCTTGTGGCATTTTAAATTTCACAAAATGATGTTTTTACAACAGCCTTAAGACAAAATGTGCTAGGACCCTAGAATCAGGACCTTTTTCCAGAGCTCCTAACTACTTACTTCTTGAATGAATACTTTTAAGTATGAGAAAAATAAAAATCATTCAAGCAATATTTTGGCAAAGAGACTGTGAAAAATCTTGAAACATATATTTTCTTCTAAGTTGGGGGCAGAGAGAAAGAGAGAGAGAGAGCACAAAAGTGGAAGAGAGGGGAGGGAGAGAGAAATAGAATCTGGGTTTGGGCTCAGAAATTGAGGGTAAGGATGAATACTTAATAGAGGCTAGAAATTGAGGGTAAGGAATACTTAATATTATTATTAATATAATAATAATCCTATTATTATAGGATTAGAACAGTGAAAAAAAAAACAAATCATACATGCCTAGAATTGTATTAAAAGGGGAGAAGGAACTAATATTACAGCATTTTATGGAAATACAGACATATCAATTATAACATTAAAAAAAAAAAACTAAAAAAAATTGGCTTTAGAATTAAAACAAATTTTCAGAATCCACACCTAAATCCTAAATACAAATATAATATTGAAAAAAAAGAACTAGGAATTTAAAATTCATGCATAGAAATGCCTTGAAACAATCTAGAAAATCAAAGTTTGCATTCCTAAAAGTTATTTATTTAAATTGGGAGAGATAATATACACCAAAGGGAAAACATCTACATTAGCTAAAATATTCCCTTCTTCCAAGATTCATAATCATGTAAACTACCCCAGTTCCTTCTGCTAGACTCTCCAAGGAGAGCTGTTATATTGCCATATATTATAACATATTAGCATGCCTCACTTTAGGGTTCTTTCTGCCACCATCCTTTGTCGTCAGCAAGTAAAATAAATATACATCCTTCAGCATCCTAGGCACTTATCTTTTTATTTTCCCCCACACCCATTCAACTATATTGAACAAATATTGTCAATTTTAAGATAAATTTAAAGCAATAATAATCCTCTTTTCTTTGGAAGAAGTGGAGTCATTTAGAGAAAAGAGCTCTAGACTTGGAGTCAGGATAAATATGCTCATATCCTGGCTCTTATATTTATAATAATCCCTGCGAGGTAAATTGATTAGTTCACAATCACATGGACATTAAATTAAATGTTCAGGATTCAAATCCTTATTTACTTACTTTCTGGTTGTTGTGAGAAAAATATTTTAAAAACCTGGAAAAGCTTTCTAAATATACATTATAACTTTGATAAAGAGGCTCTGACAACTCAATTATGGGACTTCTTGAAGAAAACCCATCAAAGTGGCTGAAGCAATCAAAATATCAGTTAATTCCAGGAAGTAGAGTTATACCTGAATTAAGAATACCTTAAATTACTAAGCATTTATTAAATGCTTGCTGTTTGCCAGGCAGAATTTTCCCTATGTTTCTGTTACTTTCTTCTTTTATATACCATCCAAGAAATAACTCTGTACTACTATGACCCTTTTTGAAAATAAGGGAGTGACGAGAAGTAAAGACAACGATGAACATAACAGAGAGAAAATGCAGCATATTTGCTCAGAGCATGAATGTATATGTGTGTGTGTGTGTGTGTGTGTGTGTGTGCTCATGTGAGTCTGCCTGCAATTATATTTATATACTGCATTTTTTTGGTGACAGAAATGGTATAGATTGTTAGACAGATGGGATGGATTGAGACTGGAGTCCCTAAAGGATCCCTGATATGTTCCAAACTGAGAAAAGTTTAGGAAACTGGAGTTTCAATGGTCTGCTTACTAAATAAATCAAAACAAAACAAATAAACAAATACCACATCAACAAACCACTCAATTTAGACAGTTTAATGGGGAAAAAATGCAGCTTCTATCAAGCAGAATACAAATAAAGATGGAAGATGCTATTATTTGCAAAGGAATTGTGCCAAAAAATGCAGACTAATTTTCAAATATTTACATTCATCTAGAGATTCCAAAATAGCATTCTAAACATCACTGATTTTAAGGATTAGAAAATGAACAAACCCTGCTAATAACAATACAATACTGACATAAAGACAAACAAATCCCAATGCAGCTGCTTTCTCTATCAGAATCATAAGGGATGCATTCATTCATTTCAATGAATAAAACAAAATTCCCCAGGGGGAGAGGGAGTAAGGACCAGATTAAAAGCTAAAGGAGACAACAAATAATGATAATTCCTATTTCTTTGTAGCATTTTAAATTTCACAAAATGATGTTTTTACAACAGCCTTAAGACAAAAGAGAATGAAAGGATTATTATTCCAATTTAACCGAGAAGGAAACTGAAGTTCAGACAGGTTAATCAGTTTGTTTATGGTCACACTGGGAGTAGGTGTTGGAACTGGGAGCAAAATTCAGATCTCTCCCCTTCTCAAATGCAATCTTTTCCATTGTATATGTCAAACCTTCTCACAAGTTGCTATTCATGTGTAAGCCATTTAATTTCCCTTTTCCTCAGTTTCCTCATCTCAAAAATTAGGGAGTTGTATTTAATGACTTTTGACGTTCTGACCAATTCTAGATATCTGAATTTATGAATCTTCTATTATTTTAATAGCACCCTCACTTGACCTTGAATTTGATTTATTTATTATGCTGGTAACTCAGATTTCTATCATCATTAAAACCTCTACTAACACCCTCCATTTAAAAATAATGTGATGACATATATACAAAATATTTAGTCTCTTCCTTAGAATAATTGTATTGCCCTAAAATGTTGTGCACATTTTAATGGTAAAATGATGAGCTTTATAAACATTCCTCATAGGTTTAGAGCTGATGATAGGTCCCTAGGCTCTAATTTTTTTTTTTTTTCAGCACTTCTATAAATGCGATCTCCTTGTGTGTCTGTTTCTCTGCCTTCCTCTTTATCTCTTTCTCTGTGTTTCTGACTGTTTTATCCTTTTCTCCCCCAGTGACTTTCAGTTATATCCATCTATTAGGTTGTAGGTTTTGTTCTTCTTTGACTCTTCCAATGGAGAGGCAATATTTCATAATGGAGTGAGAGCTGGCTTCAGAGACAGAAAGAAATGAAGTTAAATCCCATCTCTAATATATACTGACTGTATGACAACAGGTAAGTCATTTAATATGTCTCTACCCTTTGTCAGTAGTAGCAGAACTACTTAGTAAGGTCAAAATAAACATTAAAATGTCATTAGGAAATATTTAAGAAAATAAATGAAAAATAAAAGGGAACATAAGTATTGTTTATATGTGGTTTCTCAAGTGTTCTGAGAAAGTACCAGCCTATGGTAGTAGATACAAATTCCTCCCCTTCAAAGGGCCAAATCAATTTTAAATCTGTCTCCTATAATTTTCATATGGGTAGTAAGTGTCAGAAGAAGACTTGATTCTGTTCTCTGTCTTCAGAGGTGGGTGTTTTTCCATTGAACCAAATGAGAGGGAGTAACAACAGGAAATCCAATAGTGTCCACATATCTGACTGAGTACTAATTAAAGTCCTGGGAGAAACTTCCACACTGCTGAAAACATGGATCTTTGAAGCAAGTTATGTAAATGATAATCAAAGATGAGAAAAAAATCATAGTCATGAGGACTTTGGATTTAGTCTAATAGGCTAAAGTTAGATAATTGTCATATACAAGGGGCAAAGCATGATTCAATCTATTCTTTATGATGATGGAACAGACACTATGTAGGATATGTTGGTAAATGGAAGAAATAAGAATCAGGGAAAACAGTTAAGTCTCTTACAATAATCCATATAGGTTGGAGTGTTTGAATAAAGATGATAGCAATAATGAATGAAAGAAACATGAATCATAGATGCAATGTAAGGACAGAAGAAACATTAATTCCAGTCAATCCTACCTTGAGATTAATGACTGTGGACTGTCCAATAGGATTTCTTGAGAATTTATTTTCTCATTCATAAAATGGACTTAATAGTACCTATGCTATTTACTGCACAGGGTTGTTTATGTGGATCATGGGAGTTCAAGTGATAAAAAACAATTCTTAAAACTGATATTACCACTCTGCTGTTTACTTTTAAATCCTACTTTGGTGATCCTTGTGTTGTGGAGTTTCAGTGGTTAAGTTCATGGAGCACACTTTTGGCAAATCTTAACACAAGATCACATGGTATCAAGCTGGAAGAAATATTAACTATCTAGCACAATATTCTCATTTTATCAGAAGTCTGGAAATATAAAATTGTGTTTCAATTTTACAAGGTTAGGTAAAGGAGAGAACTGAGATTTCAAAATCAGCATTGATTCCAAATCTAGTGAATATACCAAGATATGAGTAAGAAGGAAACTTGAGTCTGAAGTCAGATCTTATGTATGCTATCTAATAACTATCTTAGCTGAGTCACCAAATGATGAATAAAATAAAGGAGGAAAAAAATTTTAAAGCTTGTAAGCTGTGTGAAATGGTGCTCAAAGAAGTAGAGATATGAGTGGAAATGCAAAATGATCCTTCCCATGCCTTCAACAAGATCACATTCTATTTCAGGAGATTATGCATGCAGTTGGGTTTAGTTGCAGGATCAATTAGAAGGACCCAAAAGTCAAGAGAATAAAGCAGCTCTCAAGAACTGGGGAACTTAAGAAGGCAACAATGAGTCAAGTAGCAATATTTAAGAGTCTGTGAAGTGACTTGACAGAACAAATCAAAAATCAGGACATAGTATCACAACAGTTGATAAAGACTGGTAATATTCTATTTACTAAAAAAAGATTGCAATTGCTGATACCCTGCTCATCTAAGCAATTTTAAAAAGATATGCATTGCTGGCAAAAAAAAAAAAAAAAGGAGTGAGTGGCTGTGGCAGCTGAAGGGAGTCCAACTGACCACTCTTGGGAAGAGGAGAAGGTGTCCAAGAGTTGAATGAAGCAGAAACTTAATATTTTTGTCTGTTTCAACTCATAAAATCTGCTTTTAAGGCAAGCATGGGATATTAACTGGATCAGGAAAGTGATTACCTAAAAACATTACATGATTAGTTATCATGCATTTTGAAGAGAGGTATGTTTAAAAATTTCTACAGAGTTTCATAACTTTATCAAAGCTGTTTCCCCTGGTAATAGTCAATAAATATTTACTTATTAACTATTATGTACTAGGCATTCTACTAATACTGAGGATACAGATACAAAGAAAAAGAAAAATGATCCTTTCCCTCAAGGATCTTACAGTCTTATGGGGAAAACAGTTGCACACACAAAAAGGTACATGTAGGGAAAGGGAGAGGTTTTGTGGTGTAGGGAAATGAAAAAGTCTAAAGAATTCCAAAAACAGTGAAACAGGAAGGAAATGGGCAAAAGACTGGTTTGTCTCCCCTTATTCCATTAGGCAGAATTTTTGGAGCTCATGTTTCTGCTTTCCAATCAGAGGATCCAATAAGAGGGGCAAAGAATAATGAGGAACAAACAAAAAAAGGAAGAGATTGTTGAATGATTTCAAAGTGACCTTGTGATAACCAGTGACTGGAACACAAGGTAACAGGACATCATGGAAAGAGTACTGAGCTAGAAGTCAGTATGTCTGTGATTTAATCATGGCGTTGCTGTTCACTAAGTATGCAGCTCTGGCCAAATAACAACAGATCCCTGACTGTTTTCTTGTGTATGCAGTGAGCCTACAGATATTTTAACTGCCTATTTGAAGGACTAGTCATATAGCCAAATCAGATATTAGATAAGCAATATCTTACATGATGTAAAGTACCATGCAAATATGCATTCTGTTATGATTTTTATATTTGGTCTGAGAAAAACAAAACAAAAAAGCTTAAAGGAGTGAATATCTTTCCTTTCATGCAAGTAATGATAGACATCAGCAAGAACAGGAAATCATACAGCAGAGGATAAAAACTGACTAAATAGACAAAATGTTCATCTTATACCTTTAACGTGAATTGTAAGGAACAATTAGGCTGAACTCACCAGAGAAACAGATAAATCACATCATGCTATGAACTTATTTTCCCCTTTTTATTCTGAAAGTATTTTAATTTGAGGCCTATGAAAATTGTTGTCCCTGGCAGATTGATAGCTTAGGTAGGGGACCTCTGTGAAGCATGAAGAGTTATGACTGGTGTCAGTTCAAATTACCATCTCCAACTCCAAGGCAGTGAATAGAGCTGGCTAGGCAACTGACAGTGTTTTTGTTAAGCAAATTGAAATTTGTCAAGTTTCCCCAAGCATTTTCAAAAGGTCATTTTAAGCCTCTGATCTAAAAGGTATCACATTGTATATCTTAGGTGCCAATCTTTTTGATGTCTTCATTAAAATAATAATCATGATAACAATTAAGGAAACGGACAGATTCAGGAAATGAGAGGAAGGTCAATTTATGGAAAAATGGAAAGAACATAGGGTTGAAAGGCAGAAGGCAAGGATTTATGTCACAGTTATTAGATAGGCAATAGTGGACAAGTTAATTAACCAATTCAAGTATTAGTTTTTAACCTGGAAAAGAAAGAGGTGGTAAGATGATAGCTAAAATTACTTCACAGCTCTACATTTTGGGGATCTATGATTTTGCCCATTTCTATGTTAGGAAGTAGCACATTCAACTTATGCTTAATTGCTAGAAACTGAAGAACTTCCAGAATAATTCTCAACCATAAAGTATTTCATAGACCACAAGAAGGTTTTAGCTGGAAATTACCTCAGAACACAAATGTTAGATCCACTGAAATTTGAAACTACAATGCTAAATCAATCTAGGTCTGCTCCAAAAATGATCACATTCACATTCAGTACTCAAAACATTTTGATGTCAAAAACTGTTTCAGCACTCCATACTTGCTCAGTACTTGTTGAACTTGATTGTTGTTTTGATAAAGCAGTAGGGATATGAGCCTGGTCAGGTGTACTGTCCCACTATCCCACCCACCACTATTGCCCTCAGCCATGAGAGTTCCTCCCCAGGGAAGACTGAAATGGTCATGTCTGTCAGGTTGGAGCCCACAATGCTGAGGCTGTATGCTGTGATGGACACTTCTTAGGATATGTCCTGCAAAATGATATGACTACATCAAATAGTTTCCTGGCTCCGCAAACAGGAGTACTTTAAGAAGTACAGAATGGCCAGTATGCTCAGTAGGAGCAGCAGGTACCCAAACCAAGCTGGTGGAGGAAGGGGCAGAGGACCCAGGATTCTCTGCCGCCTAGAGCCTCAGGCAGTAGCAAGAGCCCAGCATGGCTGAGGGTGTGGGGCCATATCTTCCATCTCTACATCTAGACATTTTTTTCACATCCCTAGAACCTTGGACAGTGGAGGCTTGGAGGAAAAGTATAAGGGTCACGGCTCCTCTCAGAAAGAGAGTTAGATCAAGAAGGGAGGGACCAAACTAGGCTGGACTGTGCTGACCTGATTCTGTGCAGCTGGAAGCCCCACTTGTCCCATTGGGGAATTGGGTAGGTAGGGATATTTAGGAAAAATCTGTTCTTTACTTGTCTTTTTGATCACATTGTACCTTCTGGAACCATTTATCAATGAGTTCTGAGGTACCACTGTGTAAGGAACCTTGAAATATATGATTATAGAACCAGAAGGGATCTTAAAACATTAAATTCTAGAAATGGAGAAAAAATCATCATGCAGTATTTTCGAAATGGGAAACATAATGGCGCTAGAAGGGCCCTTAAAATTTATGTAATCATAGATATAGAACAAGAACAGATCTAAGGAAAGGTCACATTCAATATAAATGTGTCATAATGATATCTTTGTCATCCACTACTCAAACTTATGTAAATCATCAATGTCATTCCTAAAATCTGACTCAGTAATTAACACAACTTGTAAAAGTACTTGAAAGTTTCTCAAACACAAGATTCCTTTCCCTTTTGGCCAGAAGAATATAGAATACTGCTTACAGAAAGCCATAATCCCCTTATTTCTGTAAGTTATAACTCCCTCAAATATATCCTAATCTAAATTAGAATTAATGTGACTTTGGAGATCATTGAGTTCAACTCTCATTTTTCACATGAGGAATATGCAGCTGAAAGAAGGTAAGTCATTTTTCCAAGATCACCTAAGTAGGAATTTGCAAAGCCAGAACTTTAATTTTTATCTTCTTATCCTAAAACTAGTACTCATTGTCAAATTCAGCTTGCCATCCTTTAAATCCCTAAAAACTTTTAAAACTACTTAATATCTGTGATTCTCAAACCTTATACTTATAAAAATGATTTTAACTCAAATGTGACACTTTATGTTAATCACTGCCACACTTATCTTCTTAATTCAACCAAAGATATTCTTCTCATAAGGTATTTTGGAATCCCCTATTATTATCCCTCCCAGTCTTGCTGCACAAATTTGGAAAGGCATGACATACATCTATGCTGCTTGCAAATAGTTGAGAAAGGCCAAATATGGCCAGAGATTCCTGTTGTATTCTGCTAGAGACATTCCAAACAATTATTAATGGCTCCTTTTGGGATGCAAGTATTTCATCAGTTTAAAACACACACACACACACACACACAACACACACACACACACACACACACACACACACACACACACACACACCACACACACACACATTTACCTCTATTTTGTGTAGCCCACATCTCTCTATTTTTTTTTACAATTGAAAAGATGGGGATTTTCAAATGCTTTTATATCAACAATATGCGTAAGGTTTCCCTAACCTGACAACATAATAATTTGATTAAGACATTCTGACTCATTATTATCATGATTTTCTTTATTCCCCCAACTTTCTTTAATAATGTGTTAGGCAATTATTCAAAAAGTCAAAGTCAAATTTGTAGGTACTTTTCATAGTCTCCTCCTTTTCTTTTTCTTCTTCCTTCTTCCTCCTCCTTCTCCTCCTCCTCCTCCTCGTTGTTGTTGTTGTTGTTGTTGTTGTTGTTGTTGTTGTTGTTGTTGTTGTTGTTGTTGTTGTTGTTGTTGTTGTTCTTCTTCTTCTTCTTCTTCTTCTTCTTCTTCTTCTTCTTCTTCTTCTTCTCCTTCTCCTTCTCCTTCTCCTTCTCCTTCTTCTTTCTCCAACCTCTCTATACTTTTATCTTTCTTTTCTTCCCCCTTCTCTTCCCCTTCCTCTTCCTGATCCTTTATCTCCCAAGGACCTTAGCTATCCAATCTAACCTCGTCTAACCTCTAAATGAAATATTGCCTCGGTTAAAATGACAATTTTTTGTTTAAGTAGTCTTCATACAGACTTTTCAACAGGAAATATTAATGGGAAAAGTTTTGGGAGGAAAGATTCATTTTTCTATTTTGTTTTTCTTTCATTGCAGATATACAATGAAATTTCAAAGGTCATCTAGTGCTTTTTGTTTTGTCTGTGTCCTCTCCATCACCTATCCTATCCATCATTCTTTATTTCCCTGCAAGGTTTATTTTATTGTTGCTGATAAACAGATTTCTCCTTATCATTCAATTAAGCTTGTCTTGTTAAATTCATCTTTTGCTCTCCGAAATCAAAAGGGCTTTCATTATCTAATCTTAATCAGAAACACACCATTGACAATTTCATCTTAATAATCATAATAAAGTTCTATGCATAGCCTCAAATTCTAGGAATGCAACCCAAGCCCACACACTGACAAATAAAATAAATTCAACCTTTTGTTATGAACTGTTTACTTCAATTTTCAGTCTCTTCTAGGACTCATTGTGAGCAGGCATTTGACAAGTTTATACATAATAGTTCATAGAATTAGAAGGTCCATAAAGGTCAGCTCATCTCTCTTTAAAATGCAATTATATTCAAACTGTCAGATATTTTATACACACACATACATACACATATACATACATATATGCCTTATAATTTCTAGTGTGCTAGCCACCAGGGACACAGAGATCAAATGTAAAACTAGTTTTACCCTCAAGGAGCTTATAGATTATTTGGAAGATACAGCATAGTCATCTTTTTGCCTCTAACAAAGATTTTGTTGTTTTGAGGTCTTAACTTGCCTGTTCAGTTAGTTAGAAGAAAAATAAAACTCTTTTATGAAGTGTCTCACTGTAGTCATGGATTCAATTATATTGTGGAACAATAAATGACCTTTTTGCTCTAGACACATTTATCTTGAGTATAGTTCTTCCATTTCAACATTTAAAGCATTTATTGTGGGGAGAGATATCTGCATCCCCTTGTTCTTTTCCACCTTCTGACTTCTGTCTTTCCTCAAACCTAAATTTGAACTTAACTCCTCCCTTCTGCAGGAAGACATTCCTCATGTTCCTTATCCTAGTTGATTTTCTCTAATGTATCCTGTATATATGTCATTGATATAGAGATTTTGTAGGTTATGCCTTCCATTAGATAATGAGTCTTAAAAGTGGGGAAGTGCTCTTGAAGAAGAAGAACACTTGAAGAAGTGCTCTAAATCACTTTTCATTAGAGAAATGCAAATTAAAACTGAAATGCCACCTCAAATCTAACATATTGACCAGTGTACCAAAAAAAGAAAATGCTAAATATATCTATATCTATATCTATAGATATAGCTATAGATACAGATACAGATACAGATATAGATATAGATATAGATATAGATATAGATATAGATATAGATATAGATATAGATATATCCTTTGATTTAGCGATCAGACTAGATCTATATTCCAAAGAGATCATTTAAAAAGGGGAATAAAAGGACTTATGTGCATAAAAACATTTTTAACAGTCCTCTTTGTGGTGACAAAATATTGGAAATTGATAGGAGGCCCATCATTTGGAAAATATATATGAATGTAATAGAATAGCATTGCATAATAATAAATGATGAACAGGCACATTTCAGAGAAACCTGGAAACATTTGATTTAAAGTGAAATAAGCAGAACTAGGAAAATATTGCACACAATATCAGAAACTCTGGTGATCAACTATGATTTACTCAGTTGTACTTAGAAATACAATGATCCAGAAGTGAAGGGAAGGAAAGAACTAGGAACTAATGAGAAGAAGGTGGTATATAGGAGGGTGTGAATGTTACCAGATTTATATGGTAAATTCTCTTCATTAGGAGAGTATGGTTTCAGGGTGAAAGCTAGGAAAATAGATGTGTAAGATAGGTGGTAGAGCATATGAAGGACATTGTCATAAAGAATTCTGATGAGGGGGCAGCTAGGTGGCGCAGTGGATGGAGCACCAGCCCTGAATTCAGGAGGACCTGAGTTCAAATGTGACCTCAGACACCTAACACTTCCTAGCTGTGTGACCCTGGGCAAGTCACTAAACCCCAATTGCCTTAATAATTTTAGGAATTCTGATGAGAAAGTGGAATAGACTTATCATATAGGAAGAGTTGGGAAGAGTCAATAAGAAATCATCATAAATTCTATAGTATCTATATAATGCTGAGTTCTAAAGGAAAGTGCATTGCCAGGAACACTATGAAAGATTTATGAGAATGAAGAAAAGAGTCTGACAGCTAGATGATAAGATCTTAACATTTCAAAATATATTCTATTGAATGGAGTTCTCAGAGTAATAACATGACATACATAGCTACATTAAAATAATAATGAGGAATCTTGGCTAAAATACCTGAGTTAGGAACCCATTTCCATATACATGCATGCATATATGTGTGTACCTATTTGTGCGTATATATATATATATATATATGTGTATATATGTGTGCATTCATATGTGTATATATGTATGTGCATATATGTGGGTGTACATACACAAGTGAATAATGGATAGCAGGTAAAAATATTAGAAGCAATCTGCTACTTTGGGAATTGTGTGGAGGTAAAACCAGTTATAGCATTTAATGGATGGAAAGGAGTATTACCAGTTAGCAGTAAATAATTAGTCTGGATGCAAGTCAAGAAAATATGATGTATTTATTAAGAACTTACTATGGTACCAAACTCAATGTTAAGCTCTGAGGTTACAAAAAATCTGAAAAATATTACCTCTGTCATCAAGGACAATATATATTAATGAGGAAGAAAACTATAAGTAAAGAAATTAGCCTCTAGTGGGTCTTTAATAGTTGTGCTAGAACTGAGTTTTGAAAAGGTAAAACATTCCAGGGGACTTGCCAGTGCCAAGGTATAGGGACAAGTGATGGAAGGCTATGTTCCAGAAATTGCAGTAATCCAGAATAACTGAATCATATAATTTGTGGAAGAATAAAAAAGGAAAACAGAGAAAAAGGAAGAAGCCAGATGATGAGGAACTTTGAATATCAATGGGGTTTGTATATAATCTTGGTGAGAATGGAGAACTATTAGAGCTCACTGGACAGTAGATATAACAGCCAGATTTATGCTTTAGAAAAGTCATTTTGGCCTGAGTGCTGGGTAGATTGAAATGGGGAAAAATTTAGAAAAGGAGAACAGTTATATAGTTGTATTAATCTATGGATTTTCTATGGTGATATGGCAACACCCTTTTTTGGTCTTTAATCAGGTGTTAGGTTTTTTTTTTTTTTTTTTTTTTTTTCTGTTGCTTGAATAACAGTTAAATTTAATGAGCTCTGGGGACTTGGGACTTGGGAAGTGTATGGTTGCATTGTTTGGATTTTCTTGGAGAGTTTCCTTGATATGACCATGTTTATCTCTCTATTTTATCAGAATATAATGACCGCAGAGAAGACTTAATGAAACATGGCATATATGTGTGTGTGTGTGTGTGTGTGTGTGTGTGTGTGTGTGTGTGTGTGTGTGTAGATAGAGATAGAGATAGATAGATAGAGATATTCAAGGTAATAAAAGACAGAGCTTTTATTGGTTAAGGGCATGTTAGTGAGCTCTACACATAACAAGTGGAACCTTACTATCCACCAGCTACTGCCAGATGTAGCTTACTGCTTCCTAGGTATTATGGTAGCAGCCTTAAATCATGTAAAGTTCAAGTTGAACACATCTAATTTTATGATTCTATATATGCAACTTATATAATTCCAATCATGTGGCTCACTTTTGAACAATATCCAATTTATCTTTACTCTAGAATCCTTCACAAGTTCACAAAACTCAGTTCATTTGGATTTGCCTTAGAGGGGAAGAGGCCAGAAAATAGCTGAACTGATCATATAGTGTAAGATACACAATTATAGCAAGACCTACTAGTGTGAGAGTACAAAATAGCACATTTCTCTTAATGAAGCACTGGGTATTTTGCCAGTCATGTTAGTTTTCCCATTTGATGAGTTGCAAATAGCTTATCTCTGCTTTTAAAGAGCTTGTTCTGGGAGTAAAGTTGATATAAGGCATTCCTAACCTCTTGAGCTTCTTGCTCCTAATCCTCTGCTTAAAAGATTTTCTGTTTTGCGTATATATTTGTCTCATCAATTACATCATAAATATTGATCCATGCTATTGACTATCTTTTACAGCTAATATGATTCAGTGTTAAATAAAGCCATCAGGGAAAGCATCATGGGTACCATATCATATCCTGGCTCAGAGAAATATGTCCAACGATTAAGTGTTCAATTGCTTTCATTTTCACAGATGGACTTTAGCTTCTAAGTGTTTGGGCACAGTTTCTGCATCTCAGCCAGGAGGGGAGAAGAGAGAATAACTTAACATTAACCAATATTGACTTCTATGAAAGTGTTGCTTCTTCAGTGCCGAGGAGTTCAAAGCCCTCTGTCATATTGCTTAAAAATGAAGGTTGACAGGCACAGATGTTTACAAATAAAAGAAACTGTTTTTTTCCTCTCTTTCCCCAATTCCTGCTACTCAGTAATTTTGCCATAGCATTCAACAGAGCAGTATGATATATACAGCAATTTTAAATAGTTATAGTTAATGATACTTCATTATACAGAGCTATATTATTATGAAAATGTTTTATACACAATTGTGAAGGCAGCATAATAGAGATAGAAGGGTGTTGCATTTGGAGTCATAGACCCTGTATTCAAATATTCACTCCATCATTTTATTTCTGTTTGAAATGAGCTAATTCATTTGAATTCTCTTCTGCTTAGTGTTGTTATCTGGAATAACAGGACATTGGGCTTGATGTCCTCTATTGTCCTTTTTAATTGGAAGTCTGTGATTGCAATCTTAGAATAACAAATCTAAGGGGTAAATTCAGATTCCCATTTTACAGATGAGGTAACTGAAATATATTGATATTAAGTGACATTCTCAGAGTCAATAAACTAGCAAGGAACAGATTCAGGAGTTATATTAGTGAATGACTGAGGGATAAAATGGCAATTTCCCTATCCTGTGAAGAGTTGGAGAAGAAATGATTAAGGAAACCATGATAGAAATTCAGACATGAAAGAAGACTCAGATAATTGTAACTGGGATACAAGGTGAGGGGAAGACCAGAAGCATCATTGTAGATATTGAGATTTGCTGGATGAGAATTATCAAGAAATTGATGATGATGATGATGATGATGATGATGATGATGATGATGATGATGATGATGATATTGATGATAAAGAAGATAGATAGAATTTTCAGTGACTACTATAGAACCCTGTGAATTAGGTGCTATCATTATCCTCATTTTAAAGTTGATGAAATTGAAGCAAACAGAGCAAAGTGACTTTCCCAAGATCACACAACTAGTGTCTAAGGTTAGATTTAAAATCAGGTTGTCCTGATTCTTCAGATGTACAACTCCATCTATTATGATACCTGTTTTGTTGTGGTGGTGGTGGTTTCTGTCATGTGTGACTCTTTGTGACCTCATTTGGAGTTTTCTTAGCAAAGATACTGGAGTAATTTGCAACTTCTCTTTTCAGGTCATATTATAGATAAAGAAATTGAAGCAAACAGGATTAAATGACTTGTTCAAGGTTATACAATTAGTAATTATCTAAGGTTGAATTTGAACTCAGGTGCTTCTGGACTTGAGATGCTACCTCATTACAAACCATATTACTTACCATATACCAAAAACTGTAGCACATCATCACATTAGATGCAATGACCTTAGAACCCAGGATAGAATTCACAGTTGGGAATTAAGTGATCCTTGCTATAAAAATTAACAAATAAATAGCAAATTAAAAGGATTGTGAAGAATTTTATGAAGAGGAAGAAATAATTTTCTGTAGACACCAATGTGACTGTATAAAAAGTTCATAAGCAAATTTAGAGGGAGGAAAACTTGGGGAAGGTACATGTAAAAGAGAGAAATAAAAGGAAAGAAGTTGGAAATACGTCATCCTCCTATAAGAGTAGGGTTAGGAGCATCTCAGGATAAAGTGACACAAAGTAAGGTAGGAAAAGCAAAGATGATTTTTGTTGTTATGGTTACTTTGTAAAGCAAAGGAGGCAGATCAAAGACAGTATAAAACTGGTAATCATTAGTTTAACCCTTTGCATCATATTTTCATATTCAGCAAACTTGTTAATAGAGCTGGTAGAAACATTTGTGGCTATCAGTGAAGAGTACAATTGGATAGAATACTGGTTCATGAAATTCCAAAAGTCTACTCAAGTTGCATATTTTCTCCATTTTTACAATTCTCAGTTTTCTGGTTTTCAACTTCCTCTATGCAAATGACTTTCTTTGGATCAAAGCAAGCATGATCACAAAGTCATTTGGATATCCTATAATAATGATGAAGGAAAATAGATATAGAACTTTGTCAAATTTATAAAAAATATTAGTAATTTTCCAATTTATAAATGGTATTATGAATATTCAAACAAACTAAAAAATTCCTAGGGAGAGACTATCTATTTCAAGAGAAAGAACTGATATATAGATGTATAATATGGTTTATATAAATGTGTGTGTTGGTATAAAAATAATAACAAAGACAGACTCAAAAATTTCTGAAATTCTAAATTTAAAAAAAATCTATTCTCATGCTTTCTGATGATGGCCTATTTTCTGCTGTACAGTTTTAATAGTTGTAATCAACTTTTTACTTCTTACTTTTTTATATTCTTCATAATTTTCTTTCATGATGCAATTCAACACCTACTTTCTATAACCATCCCTTCCCTCTCTTCCCTTTTCCCAGTGCATTCCATTTGAGAATGTTTCTCATTTACAGGTTTTATACTTGAATGTACATATTTGTTCACATATTCTATTAGACTCTGAGCTTTTGAAGGCTCAGTTTTTGGTTGTGCTTTTGACTTTCTTCGTACACCTCCAGGTTAACATAGTACCATACACAAAGTAAATATTTGATAACTCTGTTGTGACTGAGGGACAATATTTTCCCCTAGATTCTGTGTTTCTTTAGAGAAGTCACCCGTTTTCCCTAACTTTATTGCTCTTTTGATCCACAAGTCTGAACCATTTTGTGGTCTGGTGTCCTCTTTAGATCTTAGCAATTGGTTTAAATTCATAAATCAATGAAGTGCAGGAGGGATATGGGAATAAGCTAGAAAAGCAGGATCATGATTTATAGTAGAGAATGAGTATCCCAAGGCAAGAGCCCCAGAAAGGATGGGGGGCTCAACAAGGCTTCCTACTTTTGACTAAAAGTATTTCCATATTGTAGCATCTTTCAATTTATTTTTGTCATTTATGAATTTGATGCTTTTGGGGGTAATTTTCTTATTTATTTAGTGTTGGAGGCATGTGTCTGAGTTTACTGCTCATTCTATCATTTCCTGAGGATACAGCCTGGTAAAATGATAGAGGCAAAATGATTACATAGTGGGAATTCTAAAGTTCACATAACCTTGAGGTGAAAGCTTCTGCATGCAAAGGGACTCAGCAAATACTCAAGAGACTTGGGGTACCTAGTTTATTTCACAGTCTACTTTGATCTACATAGGTCACTATGTAGACAGCTGCAGCAACAGCAGTGTGTGCTTAGCCAAGAACTTTTGTCATTTATATGTTTTCTAAAAGAGAAGACAAGTTTTGCTTTTTTGATTTCCCCATGGAGTAGAGGGAGAAACCAAAACACAAACAAATCTGCTACTGGAGAAATACCATAAATCCAGAATTCTCTTGGTCTATAATGCCATGTGGAGAAGTCAGGTTCACAGATGTTGCCAGAATTTAAGCTGAGGGAGGAGGATGTCCCTGGTGCCGTGTCTGCAGATGGATATAGCAAGTACATAGAACAGCAACAGAGCAGGAGAGTTCCCATCCCCTTTTAATTTGGTGGGTTTTTATCTGAGTGGAAAATGTCACAACATGTTTGATTGAAGAAACTAGAATTATTTATCGTAGAAAAAAGAATGAGGCAAGAAAATGAGAATGGGAAGGAAAGGTATTTTTATTGTGCTCAAATATTTGAATACTACTCATGAGTAAGGCAAAGTATAACTCTGCAAGTTTGAACTAATGGATAGAAATTTAAGTGAGGAAGAGTTTATATTGATATAGATAGATAGATAGATATAGATATAGATATATTGATATAAAGAAAAACTCCTTAAAATGTGGTCTTTGTGAAGAATTTCTTTTTTTTTTTTTTTAAACTATTCCTTGTTATATGAAAAAATGCTTTAAATCACTATTAAAACACCTCTGAGGTACCACTACACACTTTCACATTTGGCTAAAATGATAAGCAAAGATAATGATAAATGATAGAGGGGATATAGTAAAACTAGCTTACTAATGTATTGCTGGTGGAGTTATGAACTGATCCAACCATTCTGGAAAGCAATTTGGATCTATATCCAAAGAGCTATCAAACTGTGCATACCCTTTGATCCAGCAATGTCTCTGTTGGACATGTGTCCCAAAGTGCTCATAAAAAAGGGAAAAGGACCCACATGTGCAAAAATGTTTGTAGCAGCTCTTTTTTGAATGAACTGGAACCTGAGTGGATATCCATTAATTGGAGAATGGTTAAATAATTATGGTATATGAATATTATGGAATATTATTATTATATAAGGGACAATAAGCAGAATGATTTCAGAAAGATCTAAAGAGACAACATAAATTGATATTAAGTGAAGTAAGCAGAACCAAGATCATATTGTACACAGCAACAATAAGATTATGTAATGATCAATTCTGATGGACATGACTCTTTTCAACAATGAAGTGATTCAGGTAAATTCTAATAGACTTTTGATGGAGAGAGCCATTTGCACCCAAGGAAGAGAACTGTGGGGACTGAGTGTGGATCACAACATAGTATTTTCATTTTTTTTGTTGTTGTTTGCTTGCTTTTTGTTTTCTTTGTCATTTTTTTTTAATCTGAATTTTCTCATGCAGCATGAGAATTGTGGAAATATGTATAGAAGAACTGTATATATTATCATATATTAGATTACTTGGGGTCTAAGGAAGGAGGATGGGAGGGGTAAAAATTGGGAAGGTGTTATAAGGATGAATATTAAAAATTATCTTTGAATATATTTGGAAAATAAAAAGCAATTATTAAAAATATTGTCACAAAATGAAAATGGTAATCTGGAAAATATGGAGTACCCTGATATTGGAGATCTTTAAGAAAAGGTTGGATAAAGAGTTTTAGAAATTTTGTAGAGCAGATTTGCATGTCAAGCTAGACCAGATGACCTCACAAATTATTCATGAGTATGGTTGATACGTGAAAAAATAATGTCCCATATTCCCTGAGTTCAGTTCTTTAAAAAAAAGGATTCTTAAGTTTAAATCTAGAATGTTCCAACTGGTGTCTTCTCCCCTTTGCCCTAAGATAGATATTATAATATGCTTAGATCTCTTTCAGAATCAGAAACAACAAATATTTTAAAAAAAAACATGCAAAAATGCATTAGGTGAATATACAAAATCATTCTAAAAGAATCCAAAATATCAAATATTGAAGCCCAACTATGTGCCCTTCCCTTAGTAAGAGTAACGATTACGAGGGATTCTGTTTTACTTCAATCAAAATACCTAGAAGTAGTAGACCAAGAAATGTGGAGCAGTAATGTTTATGAATGATTTATCTTAGGTTAGTGGACTGCTCATGAAAGAGACAGCAAAGAGCTGGTTCTTGGTCTTCTATCTTGCATTCTGTAATACCTTATGCACAGAAGGAGTGGGATCCTTATTTGCAGCTTTTTAAGAGTTGGGAGTGCTTGGAACATAGATTATTCGGCCCACAGAAAAGAAAAAAAAGCAAAATTTATCTCATACCACTGAGTAATGAAAAAAAATCTGTTTCATATATACCAAAATTCCAGCACTTTATCCAAGAGCTACAAACTAGGAACAGAGAAGAATATTGATCTATTTTGGGGTGCTAAATTAATATGGTTTATAAATATAAGGGAGTATCACTGTATCTTAAGAAAAATGAATAAAAAGCATTGAGATACATGAGAGGAGTTTTATGCACTGATGCAAGTACATAAACAGACTAAGGAAAGCAACAATTTCACTGTAAATGGAATAAATAAAAATCAGTGATGACAAATAAAAAATAGAAACTGAATAGTTATAATAATCAAGCTTGTCCTGAAGAAAAAAGGACAAAAATCTCCCTTTTTTCCTTTCCTTCCTTGCAGAGGTGAGGGTGAACATAAGGCATTACATATACTGTCAGATTAAGTTGATATGTTCCAAACTACCTCTCTCTCCCTCTCTCACTTGTAAAATGAAGGCAGTTAAGATGATAACTCCCATATACAAGACTTTCAAAAGGATCAAAAGAAATAAAAATATATGTAAAATTCAAAGCTTAGTACTATGTAAGTACAATATAACATATTCAGTTCCTCTCTGTTCAAGGGTTTGGGCTTTTACTGCACCACAGACATCTTGAATCTTCACAAAATAAACATACTATTGCCAAGAATAGAATCTTCTGTATCTATGTGCATTTATATATAAAAGTGAATTTAAAATTTGTCCATCCTTGCACTAATTCTCTAAGTGTTATACTATATGTAGATTACTTATCTACCCCTAGTCCTCAAACTTTTTCTGATCTTAAGATTAATGCATCAGAATGCACTAATCAGAAAAAATCAGAAAAGTCTTATCCCATCCTGATCCTGAATTTCCCCAGTCTAATCCCATTGTTCAGAGAGGGCTTTTTGGGCAGAGATCTTTTGTTCTGCCTCAGTCTAAAATTTATAGGCAGATCATTAACCAGACTGTATACAACAAAGTGTAATGCATTGCTACCATAAATAGTTGGAATACAAGAGGCATTAATCATTTCCAAATCCCATAGTAGCATCTAAAATGGAAGACTTTTAACACTGTTACTTTCTAAAGCTAAAATTCAATTTGTCTATGATTTAGATTATTTATCACTTCACTTTATTAATAAATTTCTTAGATTTACAATAATGCAAGGGATATTTATTAAGAACCCATTGAGTGCAGAACAATGCCAAATTAGATATTATATTTCAGACCTTCACATGATGGTGTTGAGAAATAGAAAAAAGGATAATGGTGACTCATGGTCATGGATTCTGTCTTGAATACCATATTTCATGTGGAAAATAAAGGAAATAGTAAGAAGCAGCTAGATATTCTGGTGGAAAGAATGCTGCTCTTGCACTCAGGAAGATTTGAGTTCAAATCTAGTGTCAGATACTCACTACTTATATGATCCTGGGTGAGTCACTTAACATTGGTGTGCATTAATCTACTGGAAAAAGAAATAAAGCACTCCAGTATATTTTCTCCAAATAAATCATGGGTGTATGAATTCACAAACATCAGACAGAATGGAACAACAAAATATTTTTATGCAGTAATTGCTTAATTGATGTTAAGAGAATATATTATTTGTATTATACTTTGGAGTATTTGTAATGAATCAAACAATGAAGATGAGGAGAAAGCATGGTGTACTCTTCTGTATAATAGAGTATTAATATACCTCTTTTTCAGTTCTTTTTCTTTCATTTATGTGTATTACTAAGCATTCACTTAACTTCTTGAGGTTTTGTTTTTTAATCTATAAAGATTTCTAAGTGTTTTTTGTCCTTTTTAAATGTTTTTAATGTCCTTTTAAATTTTCACATTCTAGTCCAACATATCCTTCCTGACTCTGTTGTATTCTATTGACTCTTTCTCTCTTTTTTTTTTAATAAAGCTTTTTATTTTCAAAACATATGCACAGATAACTTAAGAAAATTGATCGTTGCATACCTTTGTGTTTCAGATTTTCTTTTCCCTCTCCCAACCCCCTCTTCTAGATGGCAAGCAATCCAATATATGCTATACCTATGAAAATGTGCATTAAATCCAATATAGATAAATATATTTATACAATTCTCTTGCTGCACAAGAAAGATCAGATCAAAAAAAAAAAGTAAATTAGTAAGAAAACAAAATGCAAGCAAGCAACAACAAAAAGAGTGAGAATGTTATGTTGTGATTCACATTTAGTTCCCACAGTCCTCTCTCTGGGTGGCTCTCTTCATCAAGATCATTGGAACTGGCATCAGTCATCTCATTGTGGAATTGGCAAGAATTCATCATAATTGATAGTCATATAATCTTACTGTTGCTGTGTATAATGATCCCCTGGTTCTTTTTATTTCACTCAGCATCAGTTCATGTAAGTCTCTCCAGGACTCTCTGAAATCATCCTGCTGGTCATTTCTTACAGAACAATATATTCCATAATATTCATATATCATAATTTATTCAGCCATTCTCCAATTGATGGACATCCACTCACTTTCCAGTTTCTTGCCACTACAAAGAGGGCTGCCACAAACATTTTTGCACTTGTGGGTCCCTTTCCCTTCTTTAAGATCTCTTTGGGATCAATAGGCCCAATAGAAACATTGCAGTATCAAATGGTATGTATGCACAGTTTGATAGCCCTTTGAACATAGTTCCAAATTGCTCTCCAGAATGGTTGGATCTGTTCATAGTTCCACCAACAATGTATTAATGTCCTAGTTTTCCCACATCCCCTCCAACATTTGTCCTTGTCTTTTGTCATCTTAGCCAATCTGAGAGTTGTGTAGTGGTATCTCAGAGTGGTCTTTTTTTTTTTTTTTTTTTTTTTTTTTTCCTTCTGAGGCTGGGGTTAAGTGACTTGCCCAGGGTTACACAGCTAGGAAGTGTTAAGTGTCTGAGACCAAATTTGAACTCGGGTCCTCCTGAATTCAGGGCTGGTGCTCTATCTACTGCACCACCTAGCTGCCCCTTCAGAGTGGTCTTAATTTGCATTTCTCTGATCAATAATGATTTAGAACACCTTCACATATGATTAGAAATGATTTTAATTTCTTCATCTCAAAATTGTCTGTTCATATCCTTTGACCATTTATCAATTGGAGAATGGCTTGAATTCTTATAAATTTTAGTTCATTCTCTATGCATTTTAGAAATGAGGCCTTTATCAAAGTCCTTAAATGAAAAAACTATTTCCCAACTTATTGCTTCCCTTCTGATCCTGTCTGCATTAATTTTGTTTGCACAACAACTTTCTAACTTAATATAATCAAAATTATTTATCTGATATTCATTAATGAGTTCCAGTTCTTTTTTTCCTATTTTCTCCACAGATCCAAGAGGTAAACTATCCTATGTTCTTCTAATTTGCTTATCATATCACTCTTTATGTTGAAATCACAAACCCGTTTAGGTCTTATCTTGGTATGTGGTGTTAGATGTGGGTCAAGCCCTTTTACTCAACAGTAATTTCCAATTTTCCTAGCATTTTTTGCCAAATAGTGAGTTATTATCCAAAAAGTTGGGTATTTGGGTTTATTAAACATTAGATTGTTATAGTTATTGACTGTAATGTCCTCTGATCCCAACCTACTCCATTGATCAACTACTCTATTTCTTATCCAGTACCAAATGGTTTTGATGACCTCTGCTTTATTATATAGTTTTAGATCTGGCACAGGTAGGTCACCTTCATTAACATTTTTTTTTCATTAATTCCCTTGAAATTCTCGACATTTTGTTCTTCCAGGTGAATTTTGTTATTTTTTTCTAGGTCTGTAAAATAATTTCTTGGGAGTTTGATTGGTATGGAACTAAAATAAATAGATTAATTTGTTAGTATTGTAATTTGTATTACATTAGCTTGGTGCATGAGCACTTGATATTTTTCCAGCTGATTATATCTGACTTTATTTGTGTGGAAAGTGTATGTATTGTAGTCTGTAGTTGTGTTCATACAGTTCCTGACTTTCCCTTGGCACATAGATTCCTAAATATTTTAAACTATCAACAATTATTTAGAATGGAATTTATTTTTTATCTTTTGCTGCTGGACTTTGTAATATATAAAAATGCTGATGACTCATGTGGATTTATTTTGTATCTTGCAACTTTGCTAAAGGTATGAATTGTTTCTAGTAGTTTTTTAGTTGATTCTCTAGGGTTCTGTAAGCATACCATCATATCATCTGCAAAGAATGGTAATTTGCTTTCCTCATTACCTACTCTAATTCCTTTAATCTCTTTTTCATCTCTTATTGACAAAGCTAGCATTTCTAATACAATATTGAACAGTAATGGTGATAACTGACAGTCTTATTTGTCCTGATCTTATTGGAAAGGATTCTAATTTGGCCCCATTACAGATGATCTTTGCTGATGGTTTTAAATAGATGCTACTGATAATTTTTAAGCAAAGTTCCATTTATTCCTATACTCTCTAGAGTTTTTCATAGGAATGGGCGTTGGATTTTATCAAATGCTTTTTCTGCATCTATTGAAATAATCACATGTGATTATATTTTGTTAATTCGGTTATTGATATAGTTGATTATGCTGATAGTTTTCCCAATATTGAACCATCTCTGCATTCCTAGTATAAATCCTACTTGGTCATAGCATATTATACTGGGAATAATTTTCTGTAATCTCCCTGCTAATATTTTATTTAAGATTTTTGAATCAAAATTCATTAGGTAAATTGGTCTATGATTTTCTTTCTCTGTTTTCACCCTACCTGGTTTAGCTAGCAGCACCATATTTGTGTCATAAAAAGTATTTGGTAGTATTCCTTCTTTCCCTATTTTTTTTCAAATAGTTTATATAGTACTGAAATCAATTGTTCCATAAAAATGGAATTAAGTAACTTGGAAGCAGAATAACTGTTCAGTTCTGTTCAGCATGCTCTATTAAGGTATGAAAGCATAGCTTCTGTAGTAGTACTTAATAAGGAATAAAGGGGAAAAAAAGAATTTGAGTCATTTTCTGTCAATCATTAATTAGCACCTAAATTAAATTAAATTAATTCTCCCAAATAGTCAACAGGTATGTATCAACACCTAAAACTCTGTACTATTCCCTGTGCTAAATTTTATGTTTAAAAGGAGAAGGAAAAAGAAGATAAAATTTCAAGGATTACACAATATAATGATAAAAACTTGCAAATAACTGTGTAAAAATGAGATACATATTACATAACTTGGCTCATTGGTTGGTTGGTTGTTATCTTTTGCTTTCTAAGAGGACCAAAATAACATCACTAAGTTAAAGTCAAGTTAGTGTGTTAATTGTGATCTGTCAAATCAACATGAGCTCTAAATGCTCTAATGCAGATTAAACAAAAATAGTTTCTATGAACGTTTGGAATGGCTTCTCTAACTCTCAGCATCTTGGTTGTTTTTTGTTTGTTTGTTTGTTTGTTTTTCTGAACTAATTCCATTCCACTCATTGGAATTGAGCTCATAGAGCACAGCACTTTCTCTGATGAGGGCATACCATACTGGGTGGTCCTGTGCCAGTGTCTACAAGTGAAAGCATTAATAGCAAGGAGGATTCTTGCAGAAGGTTGGACTTTAGATTAAACTTGAAGGAAACTCGGTAAACCAGGGGCCTGAAATTAGAAATGAAAGAATTGCAGGAATTAGGTTCAGCTAGAGAATATGTCTGGATTTGGGAAATGGAGTGTTACATGCACACAAGAAGACCAGTATAATTTGATATCAAACATGTTCAGGAGAGTAAAACATTAAAACCTTAGAAATGTATCAAGGGGTTAACAGAATATTTTATATTTTATATATATATACATATATATATATATATATATATATATATATATATATATATATATATATATATATATATATATATATATATGAAGGTAATAAAAACTGAACTCAATTGAATAGTATGGGTTATAAACATAAAACTGTTCTTTAGGAAAATGAATTTAAAAGTTGAGTAATAAATGAAATGGAGTGAGAAGAGATTTTAGGATTTTAGAGGAACCAAACTATTGCAATTGTTCAGGCATAAAGTTATGAAGACCAGGACCAGGATGGTGGCAGTGTTAAGATTTGGTTCCTGATAAGATATGGAAATGAGAGAGTGAATTATTAGTGATCACACTTAGATTGTGAGCTTATGGTACTGAATCAGTGACAACACACTCAACTACAATAGGATATTTAAGAAAAAGTAAAGATTTTGATTTGAAGTCAGGAGAGAGTTTATGGCTAGACAAGTAGACATAAGAATCATCTGAATAGAGGTGGTAATTGAAACCATAAACAGAGTGTGGAAGGAGAAGAGAATAATACCAAGGATAGAGTTGAGGTGAACAGCTATAGTTGGTGGGTAAGACGTGAGGTTGGTAGGCAAGAAGTCCTATATTTGTGTATAGCTGCAATTGTTGGAAGAATAGTAAATTGAAATGATTAAGTTGAAAAACTAGGAAGTGAAAGGGGAATAAAATTTGAGAAAGTATCACTATGTATGTTGAAAACTACTTCTTATAAAGGGTGGTGGAATAGGAAAATGGGAGGAGAGAAAGACCATAAACCAAACATTTAACTCAACAAGGGAGAAATGAGAGTATCCTTGAGGTTAATTGGGAAACAATCCTGATTGTGTGAAAAACATGGATGAAATGAACTTCAAAGAAGGAGAATTTGCTGTATAATGGCATCAAGAAATAAAATATCTCTAAGTTTCAATGAGGAGCAAAGAGTATTCAAATCCCCCCCCACCAGGATGTGATAGTATATGGATTATGAGTGAAAGTGCAACAAGTATTAGAGAATATGTATGTGAACTTGATCAGAGCAATTCTACACAGGAACTGAGTTAATTTTCAATGTAACCTCCCTGCCCCTCAAAACCGAGGTAACATATGGGGGAATTATGCTTCTGAATCTTAATTAAATGAGAGAGAACAGATACCCCAAACTCCTAAAGGTACCTGAGAATCTTGTGATGAGGGTCATGGAATGTAACAGGCCCAGGAAGAATGGGGCAATGGTAAGCATATTTAAAATACATTAAATTAAATTTTAAAAATTATTACTTTGAACAAGAGTTATTTCCAGGTAGGAATGATAAGATAATCTTTGTGGCTGTGTTGTGTCATTGCTTCCCTCAATAACCAGAAGGAATTGTTTGGGAGTGGGAGGAGGAGGACAGAAGGAGAATTTATTATAAAAACTCAGATATCTTCTACTCAGGAAATGATCTTTATTGTTCTGCCTCAATGTGGCTGTAATCCTTCCAGAAAGTAACACAAGAGAGTTTTTCTATGTGATTAGCACCTGTAAGAGAAAAAAGAAATTACAAAAGACATACTTTGGTGTCCTGCCTCATTTTACCATGGCAATTGGATCAAAGAATAAAACCCTTATCTAGCCTGGTTAACCCACTGTAAAATCTCAGTATTTATATAAATTTCATCAGCTTCTCCTGCCGTCCAAATTCTATTTTGAGATCAGGTTGGAAATATCCCACAGGTATTGTCTTACTTGCAAAATGTTATTTCAATTAGTTGAATATCGTTCTTTACAGGATTTGGGTCAAACGAGGGGCAAATCTAAATCCAAAGCAAACAATATGTGTCTGCAATAAATTTCTGATCCTGAATTATTCATGCATAATGGCATAGGTGACTCTTCAAGCATTCTGAATTAAGTAGAATTGATTTCCCACTTTTTATGCTCAGTTGTACAAGCCTTTTTGTACTTTTACTTCTCCTTAACAAATAAAGTATTGATTCATCTCCACCGAACATATTTTATTTAAACTTTGGCCTTTGTCAGCAACTTAGTCCTTGGTACCCAGAATTCCTTTTTCAGAACTTTAGCATTGTCTTTTGATCTTGAAGGTGAACTCCATCAAACCCAATTGTCTAGTAGAAAGTCAAAATAAAGTGGATTAGAACTAGATAGGAACAAACAGTATCAGAGGATGATGGGATTAAATAGGCAATTTTGTGCTGTCCATACCTAAATAAGAAGATAAGTAGTCATCAAGTCTCAACTTAAATATTTTTGTGAGAAAGAGAGCGAGAGAGAGAGCGAGAGAGAGAGAGAGAGAGAGAGAGAGAGAGAGAGAGAGAGAGAGAGCAAGAGAGAGAGAGAGAGAGAGAGCGAGAAAGAGAGAGAGAGAGAGAGAGAGAGAGAGAGAGAGAGAGAGAGAGAGAGAAAGAGAGATTAATAAGCTCACAACCTAATCCAATTAAAACCTGAGTCAGCCCATTCAACATTGGTACAACTCCATTATCAAGATTTTCCTGGTACTGAGAATGAATCTTGATGACTTTGGGTGAACATTGGATCTTTATCTAAGATCATAGAATCATAGATTTAGAATTAGAAAGGACATTAAAGATCATCTAGCCTGACCACTTTATTTTACAGGGAACTGAAGCTCAGAGCCATGAAATTATTTCCCCAAGGTTATAAATTACCACAAGGTAATTTATAGAGCCTTCTATTTTAAGACATATAATAATAATAATAATAATAATAATAATAATAATAATAATAATAATAATAATAATAATAATGTTTATGTAATACTTGAAAGTTTACAAAGAGCTTTACTTTTATTGCTTTATTTAATCCTCTGAGTTAAGTATTATGATGATGCCATTTTATAGTTGAGGCAATTGAGTTTGAGGGCTAAGTGACTTGTCCACAGTTACAGAGCTAATAATTGTCTACAGTAGGACTTGAATTCATCTTCCTGATTCTGCAGTTCCAAGGAAGTGCTCTAAAACTTTAACTTGAGGTAATCACCTTTTCACTTAATATGGTATTTTGAGGCTTTTGGTGTTAAGTGATTTGCCCACTGTCACACAGCTAGTTAATGGCTGACTGCACTGTTTGAATACCAAATGTAAGCTGGACAGAAAAATTATTTTATGGAGAACTTATACATGGAAAACGTTCACAAGGTAGTCAGAAAAATATGATAAAAGGACACTTTCAAGGTCTCTCTTAAAAATTTTATAATTTATTATATGTACCACATGGGAGACACTGGCACAGAATCATCCAGTATGTCATGTCCTTATCAGAAAAGGTGCTGTGCTCATTGAAGGAAACAGCATTGAATTAGATCAGAAGAAATGCAAGATGCTCAAAATTGGAGAAGCCACCCCAAATATTTCTATAGACTATTTGTGCCATTCTGTGCTCATATTGGTCTGATCAGTTATGGTTGGATATACTGTAACTCAACTCTAACATTTTGTCCTCTTCAAGAGGGAAGGATAACTAACCATGCTATTCAGTAAGTGCAAAATATTAACACTCCAAAAGCAAATGATGCTTTGTGGAGTTTAAGAGGCAAGAGAATCATGTTTTGTTTTGTTTGTTTGTTTTTTGTTTTGCTTTGTTTTGTTTTCATCCCAAAAAGAGGAAGGGTAAGATCCAGTGATCAAAATGGTAGTCAGAGTAACAAAGTTCAAGTCCATTTTTATCATCAGTTAACTAGATGGCTATTAATAAGAAATTTTACTTTTCTGAGCCTCATATTTCTCTTCTGTAAATATTCTCATCTGTAAATGTGAACTTTCATATATATATATATATATGTTATAGACATAGACTATTTATTATAGAGAAAGGAATCAATAAGAATTTTTTTATTTGAATGTCTTGTTTCTTGATAAGCAAAACATAAAGTCATAAATACATTTATAACTTGTATATGCTACTTTCCCAAAAGGCTATATTATTCCAAGCTGTAATATATACATCTTTTAAATTTTATATTTCCTAATTATGAATAATATGATATAATGGATGAGGGAAAGAAGGAGGATTATGATCAAGTGATCTGTCTCTTCCAATCAGTCAACTAGGTATTTATTTAATTCTACTATGTTTAAGACCCTCCAAAAATAAAGTTTCTGCCCTAAAGGAATAGCATAATTTGAGAAATTCTTCTTTCTTAAATCCAATTTACTCATTTATAAAATGAGAGTAGATTTGATGACTTTTAATGCTCTTTCCAAGTTAATCACTCTTTGCTACTACTTCTAACTTGACTTTTCTTCCTTTTTGACAATTAACAAATCATATGAGCTCTTCATCAAGTTCTTCTCATCTTTAAAATGAGGATAATAATACAATGTATCTCATAGGGCTGCTATGAGGTTTTAAAGGAGATAACATAAAGTTTGTACGTTTTAAAGAACTATATAAATTCCAATTATTATTTATTTTAAAAGTTTCTGTTCTAAGATGATATTTTCTAAGATTTTATGTTCTAAGCTTTCTTGTCTTAAAATTCTCTGTGTTATGATCTCACTTTCTTAGTTCTAACACATGATTTTATTGGAGCTGTAATTTTCTATGCTCTGTCAATTTATTTTACAAAGGCATTTCTGATTGTAAAATCCTACTAATTCCAACAATGGAATGTAACAAACATTATTAAACATTTACTATGGATGAAAAGCTTTAAAATGTCTCAAACCTAATACACACTGATTCTGAGATTCTATGAATGATTCTCAAGTCACCATGTTTAGGCTTAAATTTTTGAAGAGAGGTCAGATTGGAAAAATGCTCGAACCAGAGTTTACAGCCTTCCTCTGTGTTAGTGTTATGATGCTAGACATGGAATTAAAAAAGAATAAGTGTTACTCTATAGGCCAATCAATTACTCTCTCAAAAGGTGAGAAATGCAGATAGGAAACCCAATGAAATAAAACTAAAACCAAATAAAATAAAATAAAAATTGGCAACCCCTGGTGATTTACAGTCACTGTCTTTGCCATACTGAACCTAATCACGTTGGTTACTATTTCAATACATTCAGGGCTGGAGTCCATTAGAACAGTCTAATTTACACTGCAGTGTAATTCATCTGTTTTATTAAGGTCGTTCTTATATTTATGTTAGAAGTAAAAGCGACTTCTGGCTCCATTGTATACAGTAATTCTGAGAAAATGCCACAGGGCAGAGCAGTTAATAAACCTGGGAACTAGATTACAGCACTCGTATTGTTGACATCTGACAAGTTTATTGTGGAGGTAGTGATGCTGGTACAAGATCTTATAAAATAGACATTATCATCATCATTACAAGCCTATTTGAAATAATTGCAGATTCCATTTATTGAGGTAGTTAAAGGGTCTGTATATGTAATTTATTGAAAAATTAGCTTTTAATCTCCTTAACCTTTTCCACCTTTCTTCCCTCCCCCCCCCCCCTATCAATTCTTTCTTTAGATAAACCTACTTAAAGTGAATTTGTTTCAAGGATAAGGAAAATGTTAAATTACAAAACAAGCATAACTAGAAGACTGGAAGAATGCAAGGTTGAAGGTACCTTCCTATTCCAATAGTCCAGTGTGTCCTATTAAAACTGGTTTCTACCTCTTAAAATGTTCTCTTTTCTGTAGGGGGACAGAAGGTAGTTTTCAACCCATAAATAACCATCTATAAAACCCGACACAGCAATGCCTATGTAGTTCCCTCAGTGATAGTCAATGATAAGACACTGTTGTAGTGTCTGCTAGTAGTCACTCCCTTGATTAGGGCATTGCTTTCAAGGAAGTATTCTTACTATGTACTTGGGTAGGATCTTAGAAAGAGAACAAATTAGGATGTGTATTCTGAATATACAGTGATAGGTTATAATTCAAAGTTGACAAAAGCAGAAAAAACAGAGTAAGGGTTCTGCAAAAGCAGAAAAGCTGGCACATACTGGTGACTTGAGGTCTTTGCCAGTTTAAGAGAGAGAAAACAAAGTCAAGTAAAAAGAGGCATGATTGATATGAAAGAATTAACAATTATCTGTGTCAGAATTTATTCAAGGTTCACAAATTCAGAAGCTGTAACAGGTTTAAAGAAATTTAGGATGAAAGACAAGTCTAAAAAAGGTAGAAAGTCATCACAGAGAAAAACATGATAAGAAGAAGGGGAGGTTTTTGTCTGTAATTAATTGTCTCATTGTAAATTTTTATTTTAGGCATCCACTTTTATCATAAAAGCATACCAGCAACACCCTCTCTTTATTAACTACATCTATTCTAGATGTAGACATGTATATTTGAATAAGTTGATATATACAAAGTATGTTGCCCAAGAGAATTTTACCACTGGTCCATCAGATAAATTCGAGTTCTTCCCTTCATGGTTCCAAGTAGAGGTCACCTGTTTTGAAACAACAAGGAGAATTTTATACTTGAGAAGTTAAATTATCCTGTTAACCTTGGTTTTAAGCAAGTCTCCTAATATTGTTAGATAAAAGACTCTTCAGCTGGAGTCTTTGACTTTTAAAAAATTGAAAATGACATTTCAAAAGAATTGGTTTCCTTTGTAAACCTGTGCATTTGGTTACAATTTATATAATCACTATTTTTGACTAAAATTTAGTATTTGCTCCAATTATTTAAGAAATATTCTAAGAAGCAGTATATAGATTTCAACAGACTGACAAAACAGTCCATGGCACACACACACAAAATAAATAAATAAAATTAGTAACCTCTGGTCAATTAATTTCAAAGGCTATTAATTAAGCATCTAATATGTGTCAGGAACTTTTATAACTTCAAGATATTCAAAGACAGAAGCAAAAGCAGTCTTTTTCCTTCCATCTGCTAAAGGAGAGGTAAAGGCCAGGAATCATTATGATCCATCAGTAATATTATTCTCTGGTTTATATTAGGAACATTTCATTCCACCTATGCCAGATATTTTCAAACAAGGACTACTTCTCAACACTGTCATATACGTGGGATACTTAAGGAACATTTCTCTCAAAAGAGGAGAGCATCAAATGATGTCTTGATGATTCATGATGCATTGGTTCCCTTCTACTCAGCACTTTTCCAAATACATGCAATACTTCAAACACATAAGGTGAAGTTTTAAAACTACAGACAGACTAAAATTATCCTTCCTTTATTATTGACATGAGGACATAACATTGCCATCTATTGATGAGATCTGTTTGTTTGTTTTAAACAAAAAAATCAGGAATTTCACAGTATTTAATTTTGTCTCTATTGTCTTCTTCTAGTATGCCTGAATCATATTTATCTCAGGCAGGAAGAAAGAATTTTCAAATGCGGTCTGGCCTAGACATTGTCAGTATTCTCCTTTGGAATACCTGAAAATTTTTCTTTTATGAATCAATCAGGGTGATAATGAACATTTGTTAAGCCCTGAGTATATACAAATACACAAAGGAATACTTGCTTTCAAGGTCCACCTGGATAGGGAAAACAAAATAAAATAATAAATATTAAAATGACTAATTATATATACACACATCTTATATTTAACTAATTATTTGAACACCAATAGTCAGAGGTGGCTGATGACAAAGTACTATATTTAGACCAAGAGAAAATGTTCAAAACATTTTTTTAAACAGGATTATAGATCTATAGCTAATACTTCATAGGGCATGGAATCCAATCACCTTATTTTACAAATAAAAAGAAAAAAAGCATAATGGCAGGACAGGGTGATGGTGGCAACAAGTTCACACCATTAGTGTCCATACAGTATTTGAACTGAAGCCCTTTAACTCTATTTTCAGTGTCCTTTCCATTCTACTATATTTTCCTCTCAAACTTTTCCTTTACAAATGAGAAAAATGAAAATGTAAGTGATTACTCTAAGTCACAGGGCATAGAGGCAGAATTTAATCTACAGTGCTCTGTTTTCAAAGCTAGTGGATTTTCTTATATTATATTGCTTCCCATTTAAATCCTTTCAACAATGATAGTGATAATAATTATCATAATAACTCATTTCTTTTTCTTTAAGTTTTGTTTACTTTATTTTTAATTTGCAGAATCAAACAAGCATTTCCATAACACAGAATATTAAAAAAAACAAGATGATGCATATGAAGTTGCAAATATTGTATGTATGACTTACTATTCCTTTAAATATATAATAAATTTATGATGTGAATTTCTTTTTTTTTCCTCTTCCCAATCCCCCACTCTAAGATGGCTATCATTAGACATACATATGTACATGCACATAAAATATAGATAGTGTCTATCTTCATAGGTCCTTTGTAAGTAATTTTGGTATTTACAATATTCAAAATGACAAAGTAATTCTTAAAATAATATTGCTATTACTGTATACCATGTTCAATTAATTCTGTTCATTTTTTCCTGTAAGTTAACAACTTTCTCAAATATCTGAACTCATAGTTTATTATAACACAGTAGTATTTCATCACAAGCATATACCACAATGTGTTCACCATTTTCTAAATGACAGGCATCCCCACAATTTCCAGGTCTTTGCCAACATAAAGAGAGCTACCATAAAAACCTTACAACATATAGATTTTTTTCACTTTTCCCTAATCACCTTTGGAAATCAACCTAGAAGGCACTGCTGAGTCAAAGAGTAGAGGAAGTTTAATAACTCTTCTGGCATAATTTCAGATTATTTTCAAAAATTGTTCTATCAGTTCACAATTCCACCAACAAAGTCCCTTTGAGCCCCAACAGTTTATATTCTAAGTTTTTTTTGTACAGTTCTAACATTCCATATTTTAACATTCAATTTTAAAACTAAATGTGTCAGGCAATTTAAAATTGTTATTAAATTATTTAAACTTAAATTAGTATTAAATTAAATTATTATTAAGTTAATAAATCAGAAGTTTCTTCAATCCTTTTGAGAAACATATCCTAAAAGGATTCATGCTGTATTTGATGTTTTCACTCCATGCTTTAAGAAATCTCTTCCATAACTGATATTGTATTGTTTGTTGAATTCTGTCATTTGTGGATATGGGGAGAGACAATTATTAGCTTATACAGCTAAAGTTGAAAGGGATCTAAATAAGTAAACTAAGGCACAGAAATATTAAGTAACTTGCCCATGTTAGATAGTTAGTAGTTAGACAACAATTCAATAATCACCCAGGATAGGCTTTAAATCCAGAAACTCTGATTACAGAACTAATAGTAGCTTGTTCCACTGTCCCAAGGTGGCTCCTCCTCATTCATTTGCAAAATGTTATAAGACAAAAATGCTTAGGCTGAGAATAATAGATGGGAGTCCATGGATCAATTGTTTAAGAAAGTCCATGAACTTTAAGACATTTTCATAAATGTATTTCAATATATTTGGCTTCCTCTCTAGTCTTCTGTATTTCATTTAATGTATTTTAAAAACATCATGAGAAGAGATCTATAGATTTCATCAGAATACTTAGAATGTCCATGATAAAAACAGTTAAAGCTCATTGGTTTTCTTACTAATTATGAGGATGCAATGCATGTTACTAGAAAGAAGTTATTTGTGCTATTCAAAGTTACTTGACATATTCAACATTCATTAATTGCTTATTTGATATAATGAATTACATAGACAATGGATAAAAAAAAGTAACAAGATATGAATAAGGCTTTTTTGCCCCTTAAGAAGCTTAGCAGCCAGTAAGAGTAACCTAGGCATGATAGGTTATATATGAGACTTTCCTAAGAGGATTAGTAATATAGTAAAATAGGATCAAAAGTGGTAGTAGACACATCAGGAAAATCAGTTCAAGGGACATCACAATTAACCTGAACTTTGTTCCCCAACTCTTTATGTCTGGACTCATTTGGTAGACACAAGAAAAATTGAATATATTCAGATTCATCTAAGATAGGAGTAGATTAACTTTTGAAATATAGTCTGATAAGAAGGAAAGTTTTACTCAACAATCCATAAGAATTTTATATATATATATATATATATATATATATATATTTATCTTTTTTGACATATATATCTTAAGGCACAAGGTCCAAACTGATTCTTGGATTTTGTTTAAATGAATTTTGCATCTCAAATGGCATTCTCTTTATAAAACTCATTCTAACTCTAATTAAATCCTTTTGTATATGCTTTAAATACACTTAATTAAAAAGGTGGACTAGAGATGATTAATTCCAAAAGAAAATGGGTTAAAGTGTAAGCTCATTTCTTACACTAATTAGATGAAGAATGATCTTCTCCCACTCAAGGAAATGGACAAAAAAAAGCACATTTCTTCTGCTTGAATATGCTGAAAAGGCTTTGCAGACCCTCCAGGCTTATATAACTTTTACCTTTCTCTAATATTCAAGGAAAGTGATCATTCTCCTTTGTTTTGTGCTTAGGTAACCACAAGTAACCTCATGTACTTTAGACAATATAGTTTAGTGGATTGATAACTGACTAACGGAATGGGAAGACTTCTGTTCAAACTCTGGAATGGATACTCAAATACTGTTTGACACTAATCAAGTCTCTTAACTTCCCAAGACTCCTTTTTTTCATTGGTAAAATAAAAGATTTGATGTAGTACCCTATAAAGTTCTTCCCAGCCATAATCCATAATGAGTTGAAAATATCCATGTATTACCATAAAAAAAAAAAAAAAAAAACAATAACAAAATCAAGAGGATGAAGACAGCATGTGAACAGGATTATGATTTAGATCCATGAAGGCACTGCAGATGGACCCCCTGAATGGTTTATGGATAGAAAATAAAACAGGATTGTACAAGTAGAGTTACTTAGAAATTTCCACTCACAAAAGCTTATCCAGAATCAAGAAAGTCAAGCTTTTTAAGAGAATTATTAAATTCTCTTAAAGTGGTGTTGGAAACAGCAAGTTTCCAAAGAATCACAAATTCTGGTGAAATAGATGCTAATAGAGAACCATATTTTGGGCATAAATTTGCTGAAATATATTGAACAGAGCCAGAGAAGAAGAAGAAAGATACTGGGGTAAAGCCAACATGTCAGAGTGAAACCAGTAAGCTGCACCAGCTCTTCCAGTTCCCTTAAAAAACAACATGAAACCATCCCTCTGAACAGATGTCAGCAGTATAAAATCACTCTCCAGTTCAAGATAGATTGGAAAAATTTCAAGAAAGTTCAGTTTCACTGGGATGAAAAGGATATTCAGAACAATTCAGACAGATTCTTAGAGAGATGGTAAGAGGGTTTAATCACAGCAAATCAGCAACTGAGACACCCTCCCCAATCCTGGCTTATTAGAGGAGCTGATCAGTGAGGTAGTCTCCAGTCCCAGCTCAAAAAGCCTAGGAAACCAGGTTGTTTTGTGAATAGAGAAGGCAAACACAAAGGACCCCTGTACTCAAAGCCAAGCCTTAAAACTCTTTACCCCAGGAGCAGAACTGGATCATAAAAGTAAAAAAAAAAAATAAAATAAAATAAAAAAGAAGAAATACCAAAAGAAATGGAAAGAAAATGAGCAAGAATCAGAAAAGAATCTTGAGCATAGAAAACTGCTGTGGTGCCAGAGAAGACCAAAACACCAACTCAGATGAAGACAAAATGTCCACATAGGAAATCTCAAAGAGTGATATGAATTTTTCTCAATCCCAAAGAGTCTTCTTTGAAATATTCATAAAAGACTTTAAAAGACAAATAAGAGAGGTAAAAGGAAAAAATGATAAAATAAATAACAGGCATGGAAGAGACAGTCAAAAGCTAGATCCAACTTTCCATTTACTCTGTTCTACTTTTTAATGTGTGATTTTCTTCAGTTAACTTTTGTTTCACCTTTTCCATTTAATTAATTCTACATTTGAAGGTATTGTTTTCTTCAGTGATTTTTTTCCCATTTGGCCTATTTTATTTTCTAAGGCATTGCCTGAAATCACGCAGAGCAAATGGAAACTAATGAACACTGCATCTGAAAGGATCTCGGTTCCTCTGCCACTTAGTATTTGTGTAACAAGTCACTGTTACTCATTCAGACTAATTTTATTCATCTCTAAAAAGAAAGGGTTTTGGTAGATGAGCTATAAGTTTCTTTTGAGCTCCAAATGTACATCCCCTAGGATCTTTGATTTATTTGATTGTGGGCTATTAATTTTTAAGTGAGGGAAGGAACTGAGGCCAAAAGAGAGAAGTCTCTTCTCTCTTGAGCTGAGAGAAGATTCAAAATTCAAGGTCTCTGACTTCAAATCCAGTACTTTTGACCATGTTCATTTGGGAAATATACAGTTAATGACCTATTGTTATTTTCTGAGATAAAGTAAATCAGGTATAAGTTGGAAGCAAAGCTTGGAAAAATTAGAATGAATAAAAGAGGTCTTCTACTTTAGCCAAATGTAATATCTTAATATTTATCAAATCCCTTTCTAAAACAATTAATATAAAATAAAACTTTGAAAAATATATCACCACCTGCAGTTTACAGATGAGAAAACTGAGCCTCATAATGGAGAAGTGGTTTAGCAGAGCAACTTGGAAATGTATTGCATTTGCTGATATATTCAGTAAGGGTGTGTTAAGGAAATGGCAAACCACTCCAATATCTTTGCCAAGAAAATTCCATGAACAACACTAGTGTCCTACGGTACACATGGTCACAAAGAATTGGACATGATTAAATGAATAAACAAAAATGTGTCATGGTGAAGGATTGAGCCCAGATCTTCTGATATGAAAGCTGAACCTCATCTCTAAACATTTCACTGTTGGCTCTCTTTTTTATTTGTTGGCATCAGACCTTGGCTGCTCTCTAGTGGATTTGATTTCTTTCTTTCTTTTTTTTAAATTTTTACTATTGCCAAGGTAGACAAACTCCTAGTTTTCCATAATTCACTTAAAACAACATTAGAATAAAAAAAAATTCCAAAAACCAAATTTTGCTATGTTTAAAATTAAACATCTTGTCATTTAATAATTGGAACAAAATATATTAAACTAATATATGAATTTAAATTATGTAAAATGCTTTCTATATATTATTATATTTCAAATTAACAATTCAGTCCTTATTATGAATATTATAGATACTCTTATTCTTACTTTATATGTAAGAAGATTCTGACACCCAGAAAATCTCATGCCATTAAAGTCTACATATATAGAATACTAGCGTTCCACATAAGAGAGGATATTTCTGCCATTAACTGTGTCTCGATCAGACATCAATTGGAGTATTGATTTCCATTTCAATGCATTATCTTAAATATTATTTTCACCTCTGGGCACTAAGTTTTAGGAAGACCATTGCCAAGCTGAAACTTGGCAGAAGATGGTAACCACAATGAAGTGAAAAGTTGAAATTAAGTCATATGAGAATCAATTAACTGAGTACCTCAGTATGCTTAATTTGGGAAAGAGAATGCTTAAGGAGAACATGAATCTAAAAAAGGCATTGACTCTCATATTTGGATATTCATATACTACTTTTGGTTCAGTTGCTGTTTTCCCAAGTGATGAAGGCAGATAATTTTTTTTTTCTCCATTTACTCATCTAATATGTAAAGGTATTAATAGAATTGGAGAATCTCAAGCACCTTCACAATCTGTATTCCTTGTTTTTATATAGGAAAAAATATGTAATATAGATGAGGAATTAGATTTATTCTAGATTTGTTTGTGGGGTAAAGATTAGGACAAATAGAACCTGCAGGGCATCAATTTCATTTAAGCATAAGAAATAATTCCCAGAATTTGATTTTTTTTTCTTTCACAAACAGAATTTGATTCATTAGACAGCATTCCCTATGAGAAGAGTTTTCAAAGTGTTCAATCAGTGTTTGAATGATAACTACTGGGGGAATTTTGGGAGGATATTTGTTCAATGAGAAATCAGCTGGGGACTCTAAGGACATTTCCCATTCTAGAGTTCTATGTAAATAAAAAAATACAAATCAGCAGTATACCTAAAGATTTCCACTACCCTATGTAACCTGCCAGGCATCCCTGCTGCTGCCCTGCTGGAAAGAGAAAACAAGCTGGGGATGTCCAGGTTGTCAGCCAGTCAGCCGGAGTAGGAGGGTCATCCACCAGAAGATCACAAAAAACAAGAACTCCAAGCCAAGCAACATGTTGTGGATTGATTTTATTCCCAGCAAGACCTTTGAATAGATGAATAGATAAGGCTACAATCAAAACATACCTTCCCTACTTCATCTTCTCTCTTTTAACAAACTCTGTCCTAGTAGTTTCTGCTCAAAAGTATTTTCTTTTTCTTTTTTCATTTGATCAAACCTCCATGGAAATCTATCTTCAGTAACCATAATTCTGGTTTCTTGGCCAGCTCCCTAATTACTGTAACTAACTTGGCCCTCTATTTCCTCTTTTATGTTACACTCCATTAGAGAGGAAGATCATATTTTCCGAACTGATGAAATTAAACTCTCCCATATTTCCCAGTCATCATAATTTTTATAAAGAGCCCATCTAATCAATTTTTGGCAAGGAGAACGACAATGTAACACGAGATATCACCATTAAGATGACATAGTCACGCAGTGGAATTAGAGATAGTTAAATTAGGTAGACAAAAATTTAGCTGGTCTTTTATTGTCTTCATTCTTCTAACCCTTAAATATGTGTTTTGCAATATGAGCCATTTAACTCCCATCAATATTTCTTTCATTGTGAACCAAGAAAATTTCATTCTGGATACTTGAAAAGTGTGATAAAACCAAATCTCTAAACCTAATGAAATGTATTGCAAAACTGACTAATGGGATGTAATAAGAAATCTCTCCCTGCCTCAGCAGACTGTTCCAATTGGAGTCAGTAAACTTTTTGCAAAATTCAGAACAGACCTAGAGAGTAGGAGTGGGAGGTTGGGGAATCTACATGTACCACTACATTTCTTTCAGAGGCATAACTTGCCAGGCATTTTTGAATTAATCAGAAAAAAAACCAAGGCACAAAAACATGTAGAGTGGGCCAAGTTTTAATATGCTTCCAGAATCATTATCTCAGAGAATTACAATTTAGGTGAGTGTTTTTTTGCACGGAAAGCATAGGAAAAACATCACCAAATGACTCCTTTCCTTAAAATCAAAAGACCTGAACTTGAACCCTGGTTTTGTCACTAATGAGCTTGATGAATCTAGTCAAATCACTGTACTGTCTTGCAAATTGGTTTCCTAAGTTTTAGAGTGACTGACAGTAATTCAGTATTTGCCCAAGGTCACACACATAATATGTGACACAAATGGGATTTCAGGAGGAACATTGTAAATTTAAATCCAAACAAGTTTGGCCAAGACATAAGCTCTACCATTTTCCCAAAGATGTTTTGTTAAAATTTGTGTTGCATAAAATTCTTAGTGTATATATACATACACACAAACATATTATATCTACATATGTATTGATACTGAGAATTGGTGAAATTAGAGAAAATTTTAATTCTGGAGAAAAGATGGAAAGAACTTCAGTACTTAATAAATATTCATTATTATTCATAGGAAGTCTGGTTAATATACATAAATATACATGCCCAACTAAATATATAAATATACATATATATATGTACATGAACATATATATATGTACATATACACATATAAAGTGATTTGCCTATAGAGACATGTACATATATTTCTGGATATACATATATGCATATTTATGAAAATGTAAGAGTTTTTAAAAGTACAATTCATTTGAAATTTCACAATAAAAAGCCCACAGAAGGCTGGTCCAGAGACCGCCAGAAAACTAACCAAAAACACTACACACACATATGTATATGCACACACATATGCATGTATATTAAGATAATACAAGCATACATACATACATACATATATATGGAATTTTGTCTTTTTATTTCTTTTTTCTGGTTACACAAATATATTAAGGGTTTTGTTTTAAATAAGCATCTCCTTACAAATCATGCTGGGGGCAAAAAATCAGAACAAAAATGAAAAACCATAACAGAGGGAAAATATAGGAAAAAATGAACGTAACTTGTGTTGATTTATATTCAGTTGCCATAATTAGTTTTCTGGATGCATATGGTATCCTCTATCCAAAGTTTATTGGGATGATCTTGGATCACTGAATTACTGAGAAGATCCAAATCTTTCATAGTTTATCACCACACAATCTTGGTGTTACTGGTTCTGTTTGTTTTGTTCAGCAACAGCCTTTGTAAAATCAGTTTGTTCATCATTTTTTTATAGAACTATATTATTCCATTAATTTCATATACCACAGCTTATTTAGTGCTTTCTCAATTGATGGTCATCTGCTCATTTTCCAATTCTTTGTTACCACGAAAGGGCTGCACATATGGGTCCTTTCTCCTCCTTTAAGATTTCCTTGGGATACAAATCCAGTAATGGCACTGCTGGGTCAAAAATTATGCATAGCTTTATAACCCTTTGGGCATAGTTCCAAATGGCTCTCCACAAAGGTTGGATGATTTCACAACTCCACCAATAATGCATTAGTGTTCCAGTTTTTCTACATTTCCTCCAACATTTATCATTATCTTGTCTTGTCATATTAGCCAACTGAGAGATGTAAAGTGGTACCTCAGAGTTGTTTTAATTTGAATTTCTCTAATCAATAGTGACTTAGAGCATTTTTTATATAACTATTGATGGCTTTAATTTGATCCTCTGAAAATTGTCTATTAATATCCTTTGCCCATTTAGCAATTGAGGTCTGACTTTTATTCTTATAAATTTGACACAATTATTTAAATATATTTAGAAATGACACCTTTATCAGAAAAAAAAATGGCTGTAAATTTTTTTTCCCCTAGCTTTGTACTTCCCTTTTTAAATTTTGTTTCTGTTGGTTTTGTTTGTGCAAAACCTTTTTAATTTAGTGCAATCAAAGTTGTTTATTTGTAATGTTCTCCAGTTACCCTCTGGTCATAAATTCGTCTCTTCTCCAAAGGTCTGAGAAGTATATTATTCCTTTCTCTCCTAATTTGCTTTTAATTTCACCTATTATACTCTAATCACATACCCATTTTGATCTTATTTTCTATAGAGTGTGAGATATAAGTCTATGCCAATTTTCTGACATATTATTTCCCAGTTTTCCCAGCAATTTTTTTTTCAAATACTGAGTTCTTATCCAAGAATCTAAAGTTTGGGAGTTTATCAAATACTAGATTACTGCAGTGACTGATTATTGTGTCATATGTATTTCATTTATTCCACTGATTCATCACTTATTTCTTAGCCAGTATCAAATGATTTTGATAATTGATACTTTATATTATACTTTTAGGTTTAATACTGCTAAGTTACCATCCTCTATATTTTTTCCCCATTAATTCCCTTGATATTGTTAACCTTTTGTTTTTTAAGATGAAATTCTTTATTATTTTTTCAAGTTATATAAAATAATTTTTGGCAGTTTGATTGGTGTGACATTGATCAAAAAGAACAACTTTGGTGAAATTTGGTGGAATTGATGATGTGCTAATTCAATGCTTAGAGACAGACTTGAGGAGTAGTCTGGTACTAACTTTGTGCACAAGTGCAGCACCCGTAGTTCCTGGGCAGAGTTGGGGGGAAACTGAAAGATGAACTTCTGGAGGCATGTTTTTAGGCCTGAAATATCATTAGGTCAAGCAGCATGCACTCATTTATTCTGTTCCTGCTTAACTTTAAGCAGTTCATTACTGGCCTTCATTAGTCTCAGAAACTTAATTACCACCAAGAGCAAGCTGTTATCTGACAACATCTTGGGGGGGCTTACCATCCTGGCTGTAAATACTAAACTAAGGCAAGATAGCTTAAGGGAAGAAATGCATTGTTCCTAACTACATCATTCCCAAGACCAGGTAGAATTGGAGTTATTACTAAGGTCTATACCACATTACATAAGGGCTTAGAAAATGACATATTAATATTATATATAGTTAATTAGTTTGGTGCAGTTGTTAAATATTTTCCAATTACATTTTAATCAGACTTTAACTCATAAGTGTTGTGGACTGCTTGTGGTCCCCTGACTATGCGTTTAACTCCTCTGCTTTGGTAACTAAAGCACTGGCCTAAAAGCCAGGAAGAATTGGGTTCAAGTCCTCAACTTTGATATGGTCAGTGCATAAGCCTGAACAAGTCAATTAAACTCTCAATGTTCTAGCCATTGTCAATTATTCTAATTGTAGAGAACATAGTGTTCTTCTCTAACACAGAGAGCATACTCATCTGGAAATATTCTTAAATCAATTAAAATTACAAGTGCTCTCCCTCTCCTTACAGATAGTTTTCATTTTCTATAAGAAAGTACATTAACATATAAAGAACTTGGGATAGGAAGTCTAGGAATTGCGGTGACCTCTTCTGCAAAGAGACACAACAGATAAGATGTGAGAGAAGGAAAACAGCTTCTATTTCGCCTGTACCATTCTGCTGTCTGCCCTTTTTCAGATCTTTTTTATGCCAAATTCTGGGGCTGGCTTTCTTTCCCTTTGCCCTGAGGAATCCCAGCCTTTATTATTCTGTCCCAGGTATAGCAATCGTTGCATGCAAATACCTCCTCGGGAAGTCAGGGTATCTTACTGGAACAGGAGAATCTTCAGTATCATGAGATTTAGTTGTAAAAGTGCAATAAGTTCATTAAAGAGCTCCCTCCTCATTGTAGCTCTAAAAAAATTTACTATACTAAGTCCTTGGGTCTCTTGACTTTTACCCTTTTTACTGCCTAGAATTCCTGGAATTGCTCTCCCTGCTTGATTTTTCTTCTCTTCTCTATTCAAATCTTACCTTTTGCAAAAGCCTTTTTGCTTTTTAATTTATTGTTATTATTATTATTAATTATTATTCTGAGGCAACTAGGGTTAAGTGATTTAACTCCAGCTAGGTAGTGTTAAGTGTCTGAGGTCAGATTTGAACTCAGGTCCTCCTGACTTCATGACTGGTATTGTATCTACTGTGCTACCTAGCTGCCCCTTTTATTTATTATTATTATTTTTACAAGAGTCCTTTATTCATTCTTATAAGTAAATATTTGTTATTGAACCTCCCCTGGGAGATATATATATATATATATATATATATATATATATATATATATATATATATATATATATATATGCACACACATATATGTGTGTGTGTGTATGTGTATGTGATCTATCAATTTATGCTGTCTTCTAGGTTCATAGTTGTTTGCAAGATGCTATATCTCTTCCATTAGACTGTAAGTTCTTTGAAGACAGGGTTTTTTTTTCCTTCTTTCTTATTATCCCCATACTCGGTACATTGCCTGCCATATAGTTAATTCTTAATAAATGCTAATAAATGTGCACAGGGCTTCTTCTAAAAGTCTAAGAATTAATTTCCATCTGCCCTCTCTGTATCTTGAATGTATAAGATTATTTTTATGCCTTCTCCATTAGATTGTAATGTCTCAAATGTGAAAGATTTTTTTTTACTTTGGACTTTCTCTATATATCCAGTACTTAGTATATAGTATCTGACACATAAGTTCTTAGTAAATGCTTTTTGTTTGATTGATTAAAGTAGAGCTTGCTTTTAAGCCTAATGGCACAGTGCCTCAAAATGATCCCCTTTTCTGATAAATGCTGACTCACCCTGTTAGCTGAATTGTGCTCTGCTTTCCCTTCTGAATTGTATATTCCTGCAGGCCCTTTAGAAGCTATTCACAGAATTCAGTTCTCCTCGTAAAAGATATTAAGCAGGTTTTAGACTTCCCAGAATTCTCCTCTTCTTCTTTAATCTAAATGTGAAAACCTGGTCATTAGGAGGTAGAATGTTGTTTCTTGGTACCTATTCTGCCATTCGGAGCAGGATAGAATGGAGTGAATCATATTTTATGGTTAAAGTTCTCTTCAATTGCCTCAACAAGACAGGTTTATGACATGCATATACTGGGAGAAAGAATTAAGCTGATTGTCTTGACAACACAGAGTATGTACGTGGAATGCCAAACTGGAGCAGAACTGTGGTCACAAAATCCAGAGCTCAAGATTTCTCCATTTGATAAGCTATATTTCTAAAAAGAGTCTCAAAATCTTTCCTCATTCTCTGCAGGCTCCTACTAACAACACGCCAACTGTTTCCAACTGTTTTAGAGGAGGACAAGGGAAGAGTTTTATACATCCCTTACAAAATTTACTATCTTTTAAAATCAAAATTTATGATTTCAATTATAAGGAGAATTTTATTATGAAGAAAAGTTTCTGGGACTATATCTATAGTTCAAAGTCTAGAAAAATTGTCTGGTTTACAGTGAAATTAAGTGGCCTGACTTGTTCAAAAATCTATTCAGAGCCATTTGACTGGAGTCTAGGTGGTACTGAACCCAAATCTGACCCTTAAGTCATTATTTCATTTTGTTCTCCTTCATACTTCATGTTTAATTCAATTCTGTGGTGAATTGGAATGAACAATATGGAAATCAAAAGTCCTAGGTTCACATCCCAGGTGTGTGACTTCCTTGCTGGTTACTTTGAGTAAGGACTTCCTTTCTCTTATCACTTATCTGTGAAATAAGGAAGACAATACTTGATAGCTCTTAGTTAAGCTAATGGGATTGTCCTGAGAATCAATGGAAAAGATGTATCTGTTGTTTAGGACATTGTCTCTTAATCAGTGAAGGTCCTTTTCTCACCACAGCCCCCACTTTCCAGTCTCTAAACATTAAACTTCTACCCACCCTTCAGTATTTAATTCAATGTCACCTTCTTCAATGATCTTTGGCAGATTTTTCCAGGCTTCTATTTTATCATGGCTCTATAAGCTGATCCTTGTTAAGTAATGTGTTTCATTTTACTTTATGTTGTAATTATTATTCAATATTACAACAAATATTACTTGTTTCTCTAGTATACCATAAGCCCTCTAAAGGAAGATGTCATATGCTATTTGTCTTTTCATCTCTACAAACCTCAGACCATATTGATTCTCTGTACACAGGAGTTATTTATGGGAATAGGCAAAGGATGTGGGAACTCAGGTGTGGGAGCTCCTTCTACCTAAGTAGTTAACAAGTAGCCTATGACTTAATCCTAGGGAGTTAACTAAGAACCTGATCATAGAGTCACTTGACTCTAATGGAGCACACTTCTAGAAGGTATAAGAAGTAGTATTTGAAAAAGAAGTAGTATTTGAACAAAGAACTCTAGGCTGAGGCATTTGAATCCTAAGAGTGATGAAAGTGTTGGACCTAAACTTGAATTCAACCTACTAGCTGTGGGATTGTTGGACCAGACACTTCAGATTTCCTCATTTTTGTCAACTCTAAAATACATTTAGTAAATAGCACATACTGTAGAGGTTGTTGTAAGGATCCAGTGGGAGAGAATTTAGAAAGTACTTGGCAAAGTTTTTGGTAAATGAGATATATTTAATAAATGCTTGTATTCTGTTCTCTTTTTGAACCCAAGATCAGCAAATCTATCCAGTAAACATGCTGCCTCAAGTAGGTATTTAAAACCATACATATTGGATGTATATATGGGAAAGTACTTTACAACTGCGAAGCATTCTATATAACATATTATAAATAAATAAATATATATATATATATATATATATATATATATATATATATATATATATATATATATATATATATGTAATTATTTGTAGTACCACTTTTCATTTAAAAAAATTGAATACTTATTGAGCTCTTATCACATTTTTAATCAATTAACACAGCAACCATTTTTTCACCAGAATTAACATTTTCCAATAATTTTTCTAAGTATTAATATGCATATTTTGGTAATTTTCCTTCTGCATATCTGTCTTCACATGGGATCTAATTTTATGGTTTCCAACTTGTATTTCAAACCTGTTTCGATCATTTTCTATTATTTGTCTTCCTTGGTGTTCATAACCCTTTCAAGTTAAATACCATTGGCACATTTAATTTGGAAGGCAGCTCCTTTATTCTCAGTATAGTCTATGTAGTAGGGAAGAAAAGTCCATTTATTCTCAAAGACAGAGTAAATAGCACATTAATGAAATCTGCAAATTATCCTAAAATGGGAGATGTTGTAAGCAACAGTGAATGAAGACATAATATAAATGGACTTTGAAAGGTTATAATCTTTGAAAGAAAATAACAAAATGAGATTCAATTGAAAACAAATACGTAAGCAGAGAAATTGTAAACATAAATGTTCTGAGAATACTCTCAGGTGGGGGTGGTAGTGGAAATAAAGAGTAGGAATCTAACACAATAGCAAACAACCTTAAAAAAAGGGTTTAGAGATTTGAGAAAAACTAAGAAGCCAGGAAATAAGATAATTTAGATAAAGACATAAAGGATGAGAATTAGAAGGGACCTTAAAATAAAATAAAAAACATTAGATTATTAAAAAAAGAAGAAATTTTATTACACAGATCATAGGCTCACAGAACATAGAATCCTTGAGCACTGAAGAAAATCTTGAAGCATAGTTTCTCAAAATTGGATATTTAGAAGATGCTCCAGCATCCCAGTATAGGATGGTTGCCAGATGAATTCTCCCAAAACTTCCCTCCAAACAGCATTAACATAATGCCTCAGGAGCAGCTAAATGGCATAATCAAACCGCCCTGGAGTCAGGAGAACCTGAGTTCAAATCCAGTCTCAAGATACTTAACACTTATAAGCCACTTAACCCCAAATGCCTTGCCAAAAAACAAAACAAAATAATGCCTCAAATAAAATTTTAAAGTTTCAGAACCAAAAAAAGATCAAAGAGAGACATTGATGCAGCCTAAGATACCCTTGGAGGTCATTAGAAGAATGGGATCAGGCCCAGAAAGCAGTAGAAGTCCCATTGTGGACTTTGGAGACACCTGAATACCACCATCAGCAGCAACTTAGGGAGCTTTCAGTCCAGAGACAATGGCAGGTTGGGAAACTGCTCAGAAAGTAATTACAGGAAACTTATTGAAGCCACTAGGTACAGCTTGCACTAATTATCAAATATACTGTGCATAAGCAGTTCTAGAGCCCAGTCCAAGAAAAAGAATGCTGTAATCAGTCCCAAGGAAAGAGGGGCTTTGGCCATAGTTTCAGGACCAAGAAAAGTTCTAGCACTTTCAAATATAGGGAAGGAGGAATACATCCTGGATAAAGACCAGAATCCAGTGACATCTCTCCTAAAATAACCCAAGCAGTGAAAGCAGTGAAAATTACAGAGAAATATTTCTGAAAATAGCAGCACAAAAAAGCTTAAAACTGAGGACAAAACTTCCTCAATCCCCAAGTGAGGAAAGCCCAATTTTAACTAAAAAGTTTAACTAAAAAGTTCAAAGTTCAAAGAAATAAGCTAAAAAAATGAGCAAGTAGCAGCAATCAAAAAAAAAAAAAGTTTAACCATAAAAATTTACTGTGATGTCAGGGAAGACCATGACATAAACTTAGAAGAGTAAAACAATGTGAAAACAGCCACAAGCAAAGCATGAAAGAAAAATACAAATTAAATTCAAGGCCAGCAAGAATTAATGTAAGAGATATACGAGGGAAAATAAGAATGGGACAGAAAAAAACAGAAACAAGAAATAAATATAATAAGAAAATTAAAGTAAAAGAGGCAAAAAATTGAGGAATATCAACTTTAAAAACAGAATTGGATAATGGTAAAAGGCCCAAAAAATTATTGAATAACTCTTTAAAGCTCAGAAAGAATAAAACAGAAAAGTATATAACCCAATCAAAAAAAAAAGTCCTTACAAATTAGATTATGGAAGTAGATCTTTGAAATGATAACAAATTAATTTTTTAAATGAAAAAAAAATTAAGGAAAAAAACAAATATCTCATTAGGAAAACAATGGACCTAGAAAATACATCAATGGGAGATCATCTAAGCATTACTGGACTACTTGAAAGCCATGATCAAAAAATAAAATATCATTCAATATCAAAAGACATTCAATAAAATAATAAGGAAAAATGCCCTGATATCTTAGATCCAGAGAGTAAAATTAGAAATTGAAAGAATTTACTGATCATTTCCTGAGATTCCAAAATGAAAAGTCCCAGGAATATCGCAAACAAACTCCAGAGTTTTCAGTCAAGAAGAAAATATTGCAACCAGCCAGAAATATCATGGAGGCATAGTCAGTATTTCAGAAGATGAAGCAGCTTCCCTAACTGCTTCCCTGTGGGGGAAAACTAAAACTAGAGGATTTAGTATATGAAATTTTGGAAGTCAATGGACCTAAAATTACAACAAAGAATAATCTAGGCAGAAAAAGTTTAATCCTTCATAGGAAAAATGAACATTTAAAAAAGAATAGAGAGCTTCCAAGCATTCCTGATGAAAAAGCACACAAACAAAAATATCTAAAGCATAACAGAAAATATGGCATTCCAATAGAAGTCTTAAAGACTCAAGGTAAGCATAAAAAAATAAACATAAAAGAGTAAAATCATAAAAGACTCAATAATGTCAAATGCCATAACTCCAAAGAATTTTATGGCAATTAGGACAGTTAGTAGTCTCCACATGCATTGGGCATGAGACTAATTTAATTATGTTAGAATTATCTCCAAAAAACCATGTATGAATGAGAAAAAGGAACACAGTAGGAAAAAAAGGAAAGGAGAAGAATAATGAGGGAAAGTTCTCACATAAAAGAAGTAATCACAGAAGAGCTTATATAGTAGAAAGGGCTATGAGGTTTTGGCAGGCAAGGTTTACTTAAAGTTCACTCTCATCAGAATGGGTTAAAAGAAGGGGAAAAAGATGTGTGTGTGTGTGTGTGTGTGTGTATGTATGTATTTTACCCAATAAGAAAATAAGAGGGGAAGAGGAAAAATGATAGGGGGAAGGAGATGAAGTAAAAGGGAAGGCAGGTTAAGGGAGGAAATAGTGAGAACCAAAAGAGACTTTTGAGGAAGGATAAAAATAAATAAATAAACGGAATGGAGGATAAATAGAACAAAATAAAATGGAGGAAAATAGACTATGCCTGGGATAAGCTAACCCATAAAATAAGAGTGACTAGCAGAATGGATTAGAAACCAGATCCAACAATATCTTGGGATAAAAGAAGAGACATACCTGACATACACAGAGTTAAAATAAAGTGTTGTGACAAGATCTATTATACTTCAGCTGAAGTTAAAAAAAAAAAAAAAAAGACAGAGGTAGTAACCATAACTCATACAAAGCTAATGCAAAAATAGAGCTAATTAAAAGAAAATCAAGAAAACTACAATTTATTAAATGATATAAACAATTAAAAATATCAAAAAAATATAGCAAGTTTCTCTGATAAAAGCTTTATTTCCCAAATATATAGAGAAGTGAGTCAATTTATAAAAATAAATGCTGCTCCATAATTCATAAATGGTAAAAGACATGAACAGATAGTTTTCAAAAGAAGAACTCAAAGCTATCTATAGCCAAATTTTAAAATGTTATATATCATGATTGATTAAAAAAATGCAAATTGAAAAAAAGTCTGAGGTACCACATTAAGCTTTTGGAAATGACTAATGCTAGAGAGTGTAAGAAAAAAACAAAAGCTACATTGATAAAATGTCAATGTAGTAACTAGTCTAATCCTTCTGGAGAATAATGTAGAATTATGTCTGAAAAGCTATTAAACTGTAAACAACCTGTGATCCCCTAGTACTATTACCAGGTTTATACCCAGGTTTATACATAAAAAGAAAAACGAAAAGATTTGTTTGCGTGTGTGGATTAAATACTTATAGTAGTTTTTTTTTTTTTTTTTGGGGGGGCAAAGGTTTGGAAATTGATGGGATGCTTACTAATTGGGGATTGATTGAACAAGCTATGTCATATGATCATGATGGAGAACTATTGAGTTATAAAAATACAGAGGGGGATGATTTCACACATACAGAAAAAAAAAAATGTGAGATTTATATTAACTGATACCAAGTAAAGTCAGAACGAGAATCATTTTACATACTAACAGCAATGTTGTAATAATGATCAACTATGAAAGACTTGGCTACTTTAATTAATAATAATTTAATTTAATCTCAGATCATTGAGACAATTTCAAAATTGATCATGATGAAAAAATTCTAACATATTCCAGAGAAAGAACTGATGAACTCTGAATGGTGTTACCATTTTTTGCTTGGTTTTGTAATTTTGCTAAAATGGAAATATATTGGCATGAATTTACATTTATAATTAATATCATATTATTTACTTTTTTGGAGGGGAGGGCAGGGAGTATGGAAGGGAGAGAATCTAGTACCCAAATTTTAAAATGAAAAGAATGTGAAATAATAAAGTGTGTGGGTGCACATATGTGCATGTGTATGTGTGTGTACATATCAATCAGATTAGACTGTCAATGTAATTTAACCTAACAACCTGTTTTACAGATAGAACAATTAGGGTATATAAAAGTTTGATAAAATCCCTGAAGTCACAGAGCTCATTAGCTTTTTAATTCTAAAACACCAAGTAACCAAAATTAAAATCTTAATAAAAATGTTATTCAAGTATATGAAGCCAGAAGTTTACAAATAAAAGTATTATCAAACTTTCTTGTATGCCTCCCTTCTTTTACAGATGAGGAATTCAAGGCTTTGGAATAATACTAAATTCATAGTTGTCAAAAGAATCAAAGGAAGAATTCCCAATTATCTGATTCCAGATTCAATAATCTTATCATTGTAAAAATTTGCCTGTTGAAAAAAATAGTAATATTATTAGCTACCTAGGTAACTTGTAAATTGTTTATTAAATGCCATATAATTCAGCAAGTGACATGACAGCAAAGGCAAACAAACAAAACTAGCCCTATCCTCAAGGAGCTCACATTTCAACAGGGGATATGACATAAATGCAAGCTAGAAAGGGAGGTGATAGAAAGTGTCTGCATGATATGTAGGTAGCAAATAAGTAGAACAGAGGACTGGTCAAGGCAAAATAAGTCCAGTGGTAGAGAGAGAGATGAGGATGATGATCAGAGTACAGAAAGCATGACATGGCTAGAGATTGTCAGGAAAATTTTAGAATCTTGTTTGATCTGATTCAGCATATTTTAATATGCTTTTGCTTTTCTTTCCTGCCTCATTCTCATCAATTTCACACTATTCAATGACTTTTGTAATTTTATGTCAATTATTATTTTATTATAGTTTAATCTCATTATATAGGGACCTACTTCCCATCCATATTAGAAAATGCTGTCTAATAAACTGAGTTATGAAGATGATTATCAAAGCTTCATTAAATTAGGCTATATTTAAAAAATTAATCTATAACAATTTATAAGTTAGCATTCAAATGAAACCAGAATAATTTCAATGGTATTAAAAGGATAATCCATATTTCAAGGTCTTCAAGGTCATACTTCTCTTCAGGAAGACTTCTTTAAATTCTTTAGATAATACTTATCTCTTCTCTATATTTGCCAAGTCTAAGCCTTCTAGTTTAGCCATGCATTATATAGTGTCTTATGAATACTTGCTATTTATATTATGTGTTTTGGCCTCAACTTTCAAAAAATGTCCTCTGATCATTAAAAAAATTACAACTTATTTTTCTTTTTCATTACAATTAGGGTTCAGAAAGAGTTCTTTGATGAAAACAGCTCCAAATTTTCATTTAGGAAATCAAATTTCAATCCATTTCTTCATCTTTGGATAGTCACTTCTATAATGCTGGAGAAACTGAGCAAGATAGAGGTTATAAAGTATTTAATAATTTATTAAATAGGAGAGATGTATTTATTAAATAGGAGATGGGACCAAATGGATCCATGGTTTGGTCCAGGGCCGAACGAGACAATCGTCTCCAAGAATCCAGCAGTGAATGTCAGATACAAGATTCTTTTATAGGGTTACAAGAATTATGATATAATGGGAGAGGTACATGGATGGGGATGACCTAATGGGGGGAGGAACCTAGGATGAGGATGACATAATGGAGGCAGGTATAATGGAGGGAGGTACTGGAGAGGCTCCCGATATTCCAATGATGTCTGAAATGGATAAAGACCTCTATCCCATCAAATATTAAGGGGGAATGATTATATCCTAAGGTCTAAGATAGACCTTTATCCTAACATTAAGAGGGAATGGTTATAACCTGAGGCAGAGTAACTGAAAAGGACCATTAGGGAAACTGGGTCAGGACATTAAAAAGGAATTGTGGCACAACAACTTCAAATCTCTGAAACACAGTTTTGCTGATCTCTAACTTGGTAGTGATAACTCCAACTATACTTTTATCACAAGACAGCTATAGTTTTCAAAAGAAAGAATACAAATGAAAGTACTTTCTAACTACTATCTATCTATCTATCTATCTATCTATCTATCTATCTATCTATCTATCTATACACACACACACACACACACACATATATATATATATATATATATATATATATATATATATATATATATATATATATATATATATATATATATATAAATGCAAGACATAAGTGCAGGACTTTACTGGCAAAGTGCATGTATTTGTGTCAATATATTTTCCATGACTTTATATATATATATATGGATATCATCTTTCTTTTATTCTTAATGAATTAGAGAAGGGTAGCAAAGAAGGACATAATTTACAATGAAAAATTAAAATGTAAAATATAAATAAAATGAAAAATAAACGTATTTAAGTATGAAGAAGCTCAGAAGAATCTGTTGACCAGTTATATGAACTTATATAGCATAATACTTTGTAGTATTAGATAGGTCTCTTTCCATATTTAGTATGGGGCAATAAGAGGACAGGGAATTCTCTCTGATTGGTTTCAGGTGCTAAAGTTTCTCCCAAGGTGACTGGGTGGGAAATTTGGAAGGACATGCTCTTGTTGAAGGTGCCATTTCTATGCACTGATGTAAGAGTGAGCTGACATACTTTCTTGTTCCTCCGCCTGCATTCCCCTGTTCAAAGAACAAAACAGAGCACAGCACAATAGATCTGTATCCTGTTGGAAAAGTCTATAGATATCCCCAATTGATAAACGGTCAAAGGATATGAACAGACAATTTTCAGACATTGAAATTAAAGCCATTTATAGCTATATGAAAAAAATTCTCTAAATCACTATTGATTAGAGAAATGCAAATGAAAACAATACTAGGTTACCACCTCACACCTCTCAGATTAGCTAGTTTGACAGAAAAAGATAATGACAGGGGGCAACTAGGTGGCGCAGTGGATAGAGCACCAGCCCTGAATTCAGGAGGACCCAAGTTCAAATCTGGTCTCAGACATTTAACACATCCTAGCTGTGTGACCCTGGGCAAGTCACTTAACACCAGTCTCAGAAAAGGGGAAAAAAAAAAAAGATAATGACAAATATTGGAGGGGATATGGAAAAACTGGAAAATTAATGCACTGTTGATGAAGTTGTAAAATAATACAACCATTCTGGAGAGCAATGTGGAACTATGCCCAAAGTGTAATAAAACTATGCATATCCTTTGACCCAGCAGTGCCATTACTGGATCTGTATCCTAAGGAAATCATAAAGAAGGGAAAAGGGCCCACATGTGAAAAATGTTTGTAGCAGCTCTTTTTGTGGGAGCATAGAATTTGAAAATGAGTGAATGCCCATCAATTGGGGAATGGCTGAATAAGTTGTGGTACATGAAGGTAATAGAATATTATTATTCTATTAAAAATGATGAAAAAACTGATTATAGAAAGGTCTGTAAAGAACATGAACTGATACTGAGCAAAACAATCAGAACCAGACAAATAATAACAGGAATGTGCTATGATCAACTATGAAAGACTTGGTTATTCTCAGTAGTTCAGTAATCCAAAGCAATCCCAATAAATTTGGGGTGGAAAATGCCATCTGCATCAAGAAAAACAAAAACAAAACAAAAAACAAAAAAAACTAAGAAGACAATGTAAATCAACACATATTATGTACACTTCTTTTTTTTTTTTTTCTGTTTCTTAATCTCTCCCATGTTTTTCCCATTTGCACTGATTTTCCTCTCCCAACACAATTCATAAAGCAATGTGTATTAAAAATAAATAAACTTACTACAATAAAAAATAAAAAGAACAGCAACAAAATTAATTAATTAATTAATTTTGAAAAAGGTAAAGTCTTTACATATGAAGTTTTGACCACTTCTCTCCAAGAAATTATCAATGGATCACTTGGCATAAAAGCTCACAGAAACGAATGTGTGAAATCTCAAGGATATCTAACTAAGTATATATCAGAAATCTGAGATTTCCCATGCCAAAGGAAGGACAATAATCAAGGCAATAAGAGTGTTCCATGGATAAAGAAGGCATGGGTTTAATTATGTAGTCTTGAAGGTGAATTCATAGACAATATTATAGAAACTAATTTCCCATTGAATGGGATGAACTGAGTGAAGACCTCTTATAAGAAGATAGCCTTGTCCTATACCCTAATTATGACTTGAGACTTTGCAATGACAAGTTGAACTATACCTAAAAGCTGCAAGTGTTGGATTATTTTAGGTAAACTTACATTCCCCTCCTTTTCCTCCTTTTCTACACCTTTTCATTTGCATTTAAGTACCTAATATGAAAAAAGTATGTGATTGATTTGTATTTTTTGTCTCTGGGAGAGATTTCCAAGTTAGGATGTAAGCCTGGACTCCCCTAGACAATGGAAGAAAAAGTCAGAAAGGCTTGTAGGATTTTGCATTAGATCTATATCATCTTGCCTTTAGCAGTTTATGTTTTACATTTCTCTACTGACAACATCTTGTCTGTTGGGAGTGGCTTTTTCTCGCTTTCTTTCTTGGGAGATAATAATACATTCAGGTATACTTATTTATTTATTTATTTATTTATTTTTTGTTTGTTTGTTGTTTTTACCTTGAGTCCCTAATTTTAATTTGCTTAGAGGTCATAGCTGTCCCATACAGTTTTGGGGGCACATTCCAGGATATTTTCTATTTGTGAGGGGTCTCGCCCATAACAAATCCTTGGGCAGGTGTCTTTTGAAGAGTTTTCCAATAATTCTTGGACTCAGCTCAGGAACTCCCTCTCCAATCAGGTAAATTAAGAAAGACACTTAGAGAAAGCAAAAAAATAGATATAGAGAATTGATTCAGCTCAAGAGATAAGCCAGAAAAGAAAAGGTTGAAATCAGTGAGATAAGTTGTGCACAACCCAGATAGGGCAGGAAACTGGTGAGGGAGGGGAAAGATTCTTAGCAGTTAGAATCTGTAAGAATACTTCCCCTTTGACAAGAATTGGTGAGCTGCCTGTGTAACGGATTGGGATTGAGAGGCTTTAAGTGGTCAAAGTTTGTAAGAGGCTCCTATTTCCTGTTTGATCTTGGGAAACTCTAGTTGGAATCCATAAAGGTGCTCCTACTTCCCTTTAGTAAAATCAATTGAGTCCTCCATCAAAGAAGACAAGATAATATGAATAGGAAAATTAGCTGGCTCTAAAAACCTACCTAGTGTCCCAGAAGATACCCGTTATGAAGACTTGGAATGAGATATCAAAATCTACAAGCGCAACAAAAAAATAAAAAATAAATAAATAAAAAGTTGTTTGTTTCCAACATTTTTTTTTTTTTATTTTTCCCTGAGCACTGGATATAAATTCAAAGGAGACTTTAATACTGAGGGAGAGTGGCTGTGCAGCCTTGTGATTGCAGACTACTAGACAAAGCTCCCCAAGTCAGCTGGATGGTATGGCTGTAGCTCCAGAACCTCTTTGCTTCTATCCCAAGAAGGGGAAGAAAATGGGAAAATGGGAGCTTGACTGACTCAGAAAAACATTTGTGTGTGTGTTTGTGTGAAAGAGAGAGAGAAATAGAGAGAGAGAGAGAGAGAGAGAGAGAGAGAGAGAGAGAGAGAGAGAGAGAGAGAGAGAGAGAGAGAGAGAGAGAGAAAGCTGTGGTTGTGTCTTCTGTGTTTTTCTAAGTCAGATGAATTAGAAAGAAAAAGATCTCCCCATGAGGATTTAAAAGCACTTGTTTTGTTCATAATTGGATTTATGTGAATGGCTTTTAGCTAGAGAGGGGAAGGACTAGTTCTAAAATAGGGAAAATTTTTAACTACTACATGAAAAAGAAAAAAACTGAAATGTTTCTGTGGACCTAGAACTGGCCAATTTGGATCTGCAGAAATAATTATTCAATTGATCAAACATTTTAGCACATTCTAAGAATTTGGGGATTAATCATAAAGTTGCTTAGCACTGTCTCTCTATCAGCTAACTTGAGTTAGCCTATTATATTTTAAAGTATGCCTAATTTACTTAACTAAAATCCTTCTGAGGGTCTGAACCTGAGTTTTAAAACTGAAAAAAAACCAACCAACCAAACAAACAAACAAACAAACAAAAAACAAACTGCCCTTTCTGGGATTTTCTATTCTTCTCTCCTTTGGAGAGGCCTGTGAAATGTGTCTGGTTAGGCTGGGATTTTTAGCTGGCCTGGATTCTTCTGGGGTTTGCACTTGTGCCCCAACATCTTCAACACACTGGCTCCTTGAAATTTCTGGCATAGAGGTTCGGTAAATCACTTGTCCATAAACTCACAGCCAGACACATAGATCCAAAATTCTCCTACCATCTCCCCTAGAGTTCTTAAGTCCACCAATTTCTTAAAGCACTTCTAACAGCCTTTGTCAGAAATGGGAACTCTACATGTTCTCGTAGATCATTATTATTAACTAGTGAAAGCTAAAATTGTGAATTTGTTTATTCTGGTATAAGATTTTAGAAATATGTGTGCATTAATATCGAAGTAATGCAACTAGAAGTTTAAATCTTTATTTGACTTGATTTTAAGTTAAAAACATTTGGATGTTAAAACAAAGTTCTCTGGTAAGTTACCTAAACGGTTCACATATTTGTATCATAAATATATGAAATATATTTAAGGTACCATGTTGCTTTCTAAATTGTATATTGGGCAATTTGTAAAAATTCTATGAGCTGTATGTTAACATTTTGTCAGCCTTACTGAATATGTGTTATAAATTTGAAATTTGATCCAAAGTTATTTAAATCTTAACTATATTATAAGTCTTAAGGTTTGCCTTGCTTTCTCCCTTTAATAAAAAAATAAAAGCAAGAAAATTTGGTGCATACAGATATATGTAATTGCAAAGCAAATTTGTATGAAAGATATATAATGTATAATGTGTCTAAAGATAAATAAGGTATTGAAGAGGTGTCCCTCCGGAGAGAGGGAGCCCAGTTCCAGAATATTCAAGTTAGTTTTTACTGAAATTACATTAGTGAGAAAACTGAGATATTTACTGGTTAGAACAGATCATTTGATAGGTTGGATGGAGACTTTCCTCTGAACTCTGCTACCTTAAGAAGGGGTAGTGGAATAATATTGGAACAAATTGTATCAAAAGTATGGATTGGTAGAGACTAATAATTCTAATAATGGAACATGTTTTACTTCTAAGGTTTTATAATAAATAATGGAGAGGCATTGAAAATTGAGGGGCAATTCCATACACCTGGACATATGCCCATCATTTCCCTCAAAGTGGAAAGAATCAATCAGATTCTTAAGAAACAGATTACTAAATCAATGTTAGAGACTAAATTGCCTTGGACCAATGTTTGGTTATTGCTTCATTAAAGAATCAGAACTGTCCCCAGAAGTGATCTGGGATTTTCCCCATATGAGATGCTATTTGGTTTACTTTATTTAGGAGGAAAAAGGGAAATACCCTCTTTTGAAACAAAGGATAAGTTTTATGAAATTTTATACTGGCAATATCTTCATCCCTTTTAGTCTTTAGGAAGCAAGAATTGCTAGCTTAGACAACATCATTGGAGTTTGCAGTTCCAGGAGCAGGGGCGTGTGTGTGTGGGGGTACTTACTAACACCTGAAAAAAGCAGAGTAGAAAGGACTTTATCAGGTGTTATAGATGACTGACATTACAACCTGGAAGCTGAGAACACAAGGGTTAAAGACCTGTGGAGGAACCTCAAGAATGGACTATTAAAGACAATTTATAACATCTAAAATTGATTTTACACCAGGGCAATTAGGAAGGTTCTAATGGGAGGGGAGATTAATTGTGCATAGAGAACCTTTTAACAATATTGGTGTTGTACCAGCTCTTTGTAGGGATTGCTCTATTGGAAGAAGTTGAATAACCTTTTTATAAATAAATTATTAATGTTAATTCTGATAAGGTTCTTTAATGTGAAATCAAGACAATCTCAACCATTTTCATTATATCTATCTATCTATATAGAAATATATATGTATGTATATGTATATATATATCCTATATATGTGTACATATCTATATAACTATACACATATATAATATTCTACTTTCTATGTCAGTTTTAATTGCTTGTTTTGAATTATCTTAAAACTGTTCCTGGAGAGATTCTGAGAACAATGGTCTATTTCTTTGTCCCTTTGAACATGGTTAATATCTGAACATGTTTTGATATAAATTGGTTATTGAACATCTTAAAGTAAAATGATTTGTGTAATGTTGAATTTAAAACCTTCTACTTAGATATGAAAATAAACTTTATATGATGAATATCTTAAAGTTACCAATGTAAGATTATAGTCAATACTTATTTAGGGTATATGACCCCTGAGATCTAAATTCACCTGAAGCTTTGATCAATGAGACTTACTATTTGTGGTAAAATCTCTTGGAACAGTAGCTGATGTTATTTGGGGTTTTGAATTCAGATATGATTGTCTCATGGATCCTCAAGCCAGTAATCCAGTATCTGAAAGGAACATGCCACAAGCTACTCAGAAGCATGTGATCTGTTGTGACAAAAGGAAGTTAGAATCTGGCAAAAGTTGGGAGTATAACCTTAGCCTCTACTTAAGGTAGAATCCTTCTGACTTGGTTTCTCAGTGGTGTTCCTTTGAATAAGAACTCATCCAATAATTCCTGATTCTGCCTATAAATTTACCTAAAATCAAGCTGAGCTAAGGATGTTTCATCCTATCATGTATGTGCTTTCAGGTAGAGTCCGGAAGGGTCAGTTTTTGGTTGTATTCTTGTCCCTGCTTTTTTTTTTTTTTTATAGCAAATTTCTGTAATCAGAGCAAGTGGTCAGTAGAAGCCATGAGCACAATTCAAATATGTAAAATCTTGCAGTTTTCAATCTGAAAATATGTGGTCATTCTATCATAAATAAGTATTTGCCCTAGTCATCTATGTGTTGCTAGATGCATATATCTGTTCCTTTTAGAATTTCTTTAGAATTGCTGACTTTCTTGATAGGCATCTTTATTTATGAAGAGTTATCTACTCCATTGACTGGGGACACAAATGTTTGGAGTGATAGATGGTTCAAAATGAGAGTTGAGGTTCAGAAACCCAATTTGTATGCTAAATAGGCTCATTAGACTGCAGGCTTTGGTTGAAATAATTACTAACCAGATAACAAAGGCACTGGATTTGTTGTCAGACTAAGTCATTCTGACTAGGTATTAGACTACTTATTAGCTGAAAAAAGTGGATTTTGTAGAAAATTATATCTCTCCACTTGTTATGTAGAAATTGATGGTGATGTTCAGGTAGTAAAGGAAATTACCAAAACATCATAAAATTGGCCCATGTCCCATTCCATACCTAGTTCTCACCATTAATACCTCTTGGTAGTCTTGGTCTGGAGGCAGCTAGTGGAAACAGTTCTTTGGTTCCTGCTGATAGCTTTAAGTGTAGTCATACTATCCCTGTCTGCCTCCTCTATGTAATACAGCTTACCACAAGGGTAGTACAGATATCACTGGCCAGGATGGTAAAGATGGAACAACCTGGAGGGGGAGGTCCAGTTAGACTTGGAGTATTAAAAGTTCTCGGTTGGACCCCAGTAGAGCAAAAGGACAAACCACACCTAGAGAGATTGGAGACTGAGGATGATATGGTTGAGGAAATGCATCAGGAATAATGTAGAGGTCTTCCAAGGTTAATAAATAAAAACTGGGATTGAATGGAATAATCTGAGTGAAGACCTCTCATAAGCATGTGATCTGACCTAATTGTGACTTGAGATTTTGCAATAATAAGTTGAGCTATAGCTAAAAGCTTTTTACATTCTTATCCTATTCCCCACTTGCCACAACTTTTCTTTAGCATTTAAATACCTAATAAGGTAAAGAGTGTGTACTTGACTAATATTCTTTGTGTCTGGGATAGAATTCCAAGTTAGGATTTCAACCTGGATTCCCCTAGCCAATGAGTGAAAAAAGCCAAAAGGGAGTGGAAACTTCTGTATTAGGCTCTATATGATCTTGGAGTTTTTGTTTTGTTTTGCTTTGTTTTGTTTTGTTTTTCAATTTGACCATTTTATTCCTCTACTGACTGTACTTGGCCTTTTGGAAATTGTCCTTTCTGACTTTCTTGTGAGAAAGGACTTTTTTGCTTTTTAACTCAAGAGTCTCTCATTTTAATTTGAATAGGAGTCATAGCTGTTCCAAAAAACATGTAAAAGAAAATTAGATAATAATGTAAATCCTCTCAGTACAATAATTTCAGAATTGAGCATTATAAAAAAAAAAAAAAAAAAAAAAAAAAAAAAGGAAGTCACAGACAATACCAGAATCAAAGGTTGCCTATAAAGTAAGCACAAGTTTGAGAAAGAAATCATTCTATGAAGCAAAAGGGTTTCTTGAGCAGCCGGCTTGCTGGAGAAGACTGATGTCAGAGCATCAGCAAGAGATTCAGTGACTACATGAGGAAACAAAGTCTCCCAAATTTTGCATGATTAGCATGCAGACAGTTGCTTTGGGAAGTACATATCTGAGAGGAAAGCATTATTTGTAGAATTAAGAAATGTTGATAAATCATTTAATCAATCAACAAGCTTTTATTAAGTATCTATCCAAGTGTAACAGCAGCTACCGAAAGAAGAGGAGGTTCCACATCTACAATAACAAAAAAAAAAAAAAAGAAAAATAGCATGACTATATTAGCTAACACCATATGTATTCAAAATAACTTATTACAGTGGCAGAAGGTGGAAGGGAAAGGGAAAAGAAGCTGGGATGATAAGAAAGGAGGAAGTGATACTTAAGATGAGCTCCAAAGGAAGATAGGGATCTTAGGAAGTAGAGATGAGTTGAGAGGGCCTCCAGGAATGAAGCTGGATGTGATATACTGTTTTGGGAAAGAGTGAGTGGTTGTTTTGCCTAGATCAAAGACTTTGTGAAGGGGAGTAATATTCAATAACTCTAAAAAAGTTAGCTGGAGCCAGGTTATAAAGGAATTTAAATGCTAAAATGAGGGGTTTATTTTTGTTCTGTGGGCAATAGGGAGTCAACAATACTTTTTGAGCAGCAGAGTAAAATGCTAAGATTTATGCTTAAGGAATATCCTTGCAAAAGTCATAGGATGGATTGAAAGATGGAAAACCTAGAAGATAAAAGACCAATTAGAAGATTACAGTAATAATGAATGAGAAGTGACTAGGATCTGATTTAAGATTGTGACTGAGAAAAGAAAAAGATAGAGATGTGGAGGTAGGTAGATTTTTTTAGGTAAAAAAAAAAAACATTTAAAAATTGACTTTGTCATTGAGTAAGATATACTGAGTGGTAGTGTGAAGAAAGGCAGACAACTGGGTTAAGAACATGTGTGACTGGAAGGATTGACAGTAAGCTTGGCTGAAAAAGGGTGGTAAAGAAGTAGGATAATTTTAGAAGAAAGCTGATTACTGTTTTGAAATGTCTATAAGATCTGTAGTTCAAAATGACAAATACCTAGCTAATTGGTGATTGTAACTTGAAGTTCACAAGGCTATCTACATAAATATGTAAGTCATCAGCATAAGAAATTATATTTAAAAACAGGAGCTGATGAGATCACCAAGAGAATGTGGAAAGAAAAGAAAAGAGGGTCAAGATAGAATCTTGAAAAAGGTTCACAGTAAATGAGGGCAAAGAATATGGTATAATGCAGGAAAGGAGTCAAAAAGAGCAGTCAGCTAAGAAAAAAACCAAGATAGAATAATGTTATAAAAAATACCATAAGGAAAAAAATATACAGGAGGGGAATGTGGGTAACATTGTTTAAAAAAACAAAACGAAACAAAACAAACAAACAAACAAAAAAACAGATTAAAAAAAAAGAAAGAAAGAAAAGAAAAAGATTATGAAAGGGCCTTTGAGAGAAAGACCACTGGTAACTTTTGAAAACTTTAATTTTAAAGTACAATACATAAGATCATAATTCAGATTGAAAGCCATTGAAAAATGATAAAGAGGAGAGCAAATAATAACAATAAAATAGGTTTCTCCAATAGTTTGAAGAATAAAGGGAAAAGATAAGATGATTACTTGAGGAGCTAGTAGGCTAGTGTGTGTGTGTGTGTGTGTGTGTGTGTGTGTGTGTGTGTGTGTGTGTGTGTATTTTAAGAATCTGGAGAGATAAAATATGTTTTTAGGAAATGGAAAAGAGCACTGGATAGAGAGATACTGAAGTCCAGAAAAGGGGAGGGAATGATTATGAGGTTAATCTGTCAGAAGAGATGGAAGGAATAAGGATCAAGATAAGACTAGAGTTGGATCCTTAGATAAGACTCAATATAAATCAACTCCGTTCTTGGGGATTGGTGAGTCATAAAGTTATAATATAAAATATATATATATATAATCTCACACTATGTGTCTTCACATTTCAAAGTGACTATTATAAGGAAAAAAATAATTTATATAATGTTTTAAGATTACCAATTATTTTTCATATTTATCTCACCATAGAATTTTAAAGATGGAATGGAACTTTATAAGATCATCTAGTAAACACATCCATTATTTTTCCCCTGAGGAAATTGAGATTTGGTGAGAAGTGATTTGACCCAGGATTATCAGCAATATTGTGATAAAGCTTCAATTATAATCTAGCTCTCCTTACTTCCATGGTTTATTTAGGTTAAATATAGATTTCTAGATGAAAGGGACCTTATAAATCATATAGTTCAAGTTTTTCTGTTTACAGATGAGAAAACTTTGGCTCAGAGATATAAACATCATAATGCCAGGATTTGATCACAAATCCTGATTCCAAAGCTGATTTTTGTTGTGATGGTATAATAGTGATTGTTGTGATTTTGAGCTTTAGAACTGAGAAAACTAAAATTCATTTATGTTTGTTTATTGATCAACTCAAGTCAGTAATATACCAAGTTTTAAACTCTTTTTCTTTGACTCTCAAACTAGTTTTCCACCCTACAACACCCATAAATTATAAGATATAATTTTCAGTCTTTGTCTTATTGTTAGGTATAGCTCATGATTAGAATAGTTGATGAAAATTGTTGTGAAAGTTATTCACAGGGGCAGCTAGGTGGTGCAGTGGATAGAGCACCAGCTCTGAAGTCAGGAAGATCTGAGTTCAAATCTGGTCTCAGACACTTAACACTTCCTAGCTGTGTGACCCTGGGCAAGTCACTTAAACCCAAATGCCTCAGGAAAAAAATACTCTAAATCATTATTGATTAAAGAAATGCAAATTAAAACAGCTCAGAGCTACCACCTTAAAACTCTCATATTGTCTAAGTTAACAGGAAAAGGTAATGATAAATGTTAGAGAGAATGTAGGAAAACTGGGAAACAATGCATTATTAGTGGAGTTGTGGAGCAATTCTGGAGAGCAATCTGGAATTATGCCCAAAAAAGGCTCTAAAACTGTTTATACCCTTTCACCCAGCAGTATCATTACTAAGTCTGTATCCCCAAGAAAATCATAAATGAGAGAAAAGGACTAACATGTGCCAAAAAGTCTGTAGCAGCTCTTTTTATGGTAGCAAAGAGTTGGAAAACGAGTAGATGCCTACCAATTTGGGAATGGCTGAACAAGTTATGGTATATGAAGATCATGGAAGATTATTGTTCTATAAAAGAAAGGCCTGGAAAGATTACATGAACTGATGCTGAAGGAAACAAGCAGAACTAGGAATGCATTGCATACAATAACAGCAAGAATGTGCAATGATCAACTATGAAAGATTAGGGTCTTCTGAGTAGTTCAGTTATCTAAAGCAATCTCAAGAGACTTTGGACAGAACATGCCAACTGCATCCAGAAAAATAACTATGGAAAGTGAAAGTAAATCAACACATGCCATTTCTTTTCTCTTTCTTTCTTTTTTTTTAAATCTTTCCCATGGTTTTGCTGTTTTGCACTGATTTTTCTCTCTCAACATGATTCATAAAAATTTCTGTGTTAAAAATAAATAAATAAAAATGGGAAAAAATAAGAAAAAAATTGATATGAAATAATGAGGTTGAGATTACATAACTTCAGAAACAGAAATTATTTCAAGGGTAATACAGTCCAAATTATATCCAATCAAATATTACTTCTAAAGTATTTATCATAAAATCATCTTCTAGTGTCTCTAATCAAAGCCTGTTGTCAAAGAATTCCATTGCCTATCCAAACCATTCATTTTCATTTTTACAATTTGTCTTATGCAGAAAGAACATTTATTGTAAAATTAGAGGATCTAGACTCCAATTCTTATTATTATTGCTAGAGTGACCTCTAGCAATATTAGATTTCACCCCTATAAGCCTTCATGGTCTCCCATTGGAAGACGAGAGGGTTGAATGAAATTGTCTCTGAAGTATCTTTGATCTCTATTCCAGATCTGAGTCTACCTTTTTTATAACTTTCAACTCTGACTCCTAGTTTTACCTTTTGGGGCAAAGTTGAAAAAATATAATCTCTTTTGCAGTGACAGCCTTTTAGATACTAGATGGCAGCAGTCATGGCTGCATCCTAAATCTTCTATTATTGAGCCTATCTATCACCCCCGTTTTTAAGATATATTTTCTAAACTCCACAGTATCCTAATTTCTTTCCTCTAAATTTGTCAATATTATTTCTAAAATGTGATGCCTAAAACTGACCACAATATTTTAAAGATATTTGTTCAGGTGTTGTAATTTAAGGAAGAAGGCAAACAACATTTTCATGATTGATGTATCTTCATCTATAATCTATGTGCCCCATATTCATTTGCTCCCATTCTCCCATAGTGTCCTTGAATCTTCCAAATCTGTAAAATTCTAGGAGAAAAACTTGTAAGTACTTAGCGAAATGAAAACTCTCTACTTTTAGTTTTTGATGAAGTGTACTATTTTTTTTTCTTTTATATGAGCTATTCTTTTGGAATAATGCATATTTTTTGAAAGCCATATTCAACTATGAGTTTCAGCCTATGAGGTTACAGTCATTTTTTGTAAACTTGAATCTCTTTACCTTATGATATCTTTTTTTATCTCATTTATTACATGTAAATTGTACATTTGTGTACCTAGAAGATATAAGTCCTTAATCCATTGCTTATTGATTGGAAAGCAGTATGATACAGTAGAAAAAGCACAACCTCTAGTGAAAGAAAATCCAAGTTCAAATCTTGTTTCTGAAGATTAATATCTATCTAACCTTAGGCAGGTAATTTAACCTCTTCAGATATCAGCTTAACATCTGTAAAATGGTGAGATTGGAATAAATGGTTTCTGAGATCCCATCCACATCTAAATGTAAGACGATTGGAATGATTAATAGAAAAGGCTTTTGGATTTTACTGCTCCTATCAGGAAATAAGACTTTTAAACACTGAGGTCAATCCCAAAGCTGAGCCAATGATTATCATTGTTTTAATATTGCAAAAAGAACTGAAAAATAATTCCTATTTGTAATTAAAAGTACTATCTTTACTGTACCATTCAATGTAATCTATAGTTCTAAGAAGTGGGATTCTACAAATCATTAGGTACAGAATCCTCTTAAAAGGGCATAGTTATGTCATACCTTAATTTGTGGCATTTAATAAATATGAGAGAATTTTATAGGTATAAATTCAAATCCAAGAAAATATTTGTTCTGTGCAGAGCACTGTTCTAGGTAATGGGAAAGATATTAACATTAGACAATTAAGATCCTGCTTTTTTAAGAATGTACAAGATAATAGTTGAGAATCATTATCCACATAAATAACAATAAAGAAAAACAAAAAAAATTCTAAACTTCAGGAAATACACAAAACAAACAACAACAACAAAAAAATAAACACCATCCTTCTACAAATTCTTTGCTATTCTGAATTTTTAATATTATTTATTTTTATTTTATTTTTAAATCTTTATTTATTTTAAAACTTCTCAGAACTAATATCCCCTTGCATAACACAATCATTAACCTTATTTTAATTTTTAACAGGAGGGAGACTTCCCAGAAACTCAGCTTCCCAATCTGCAAAATGATAACAATAATAATATCTGTGTGGCTCTCTATCACTCTGTTAAAAGGATGTCATAGGATATAGTAAAAGTGCTTAGTGGCCAAAGTGCTCTTTTTCAATGAAGACATATGTAAATATAACCTCTCCTCACATTTGTTTGGAAAATAATTTATTTCTGCAACAGATTTCTGTTTTTTTTGTTATATTTTTATTTTTGTTTCTTTGTTTTCTTTGCTCCTGGCATTGGTCCATATAAAAAATATATGCTTTTCATGTTGAAGTGGTTCTCTGGGATCAGAGCTAGGGTGTGACAAGTCTGTTTGGGGTATAGTTACTAAGGACACAGAAATTGCTATAAGTGGAAAATCAAGCATCAGAGACACAAACTTATTACTTTAAACTGGTTCTTTTTCAATCTTTGGAAACTTCCTGGAAAAGCAGTTAATATTCCACCTCTGTATTTCTTTCTTTTTTTTTTTTTTTTCCTCTCTTTTTCATGTCATTAATTTAAGCTGTGATCTTATCCATTTTGGCACTGAGCTACTATCATTCACTGTCTGGGTGAAATATTATTAAGCTAATAAATCCAATAAAACCATTTTACTTAGTCTAGGACTTTTTTCAATTGCAAGCATCAAGACAGTCCCCTTACCTTCCAGTGAGCAAAGGTTTAGTTGATGATGGAGAGGAAATCTGACAGAGACATGAAGTTAATTTTATCTTCTTTAAATTACTTTTAATATAACCCAAAAAAACTATTTTTTATGTGCAAAGTCCTTACAGTCTAGAAGGAGAGATGAGACCTTTTCACAAAAAAGTAGGAATTCTCCTGAGTAGGAGTAAGGTGTTAAAGATATTCATGAAGGTAGAAATAAAAAGATTTCACTAAAATTGAATATGAGTGGTGAGTGAGAATGAGTCCTCTCAACAGAAATGTGGGAATTTAGGGGAAAAACAGAATATTGGGAAAAGAGAATGTGTTCTGTTTGTGGCATGTTGAGATTGAGATATCTATAGGATACTCAGTTTAAGACATTCAAGAGATAGTTTGTTCTGTAAGACTGGAAATCAGGAAGAAGGTAGTAAATGAATATATAGATTAGGAAATCATCTGCATAGAAATGATCATTGAATACAAAGGTAGTGATGAGATCACTGAACCATAAAGTATAGAAGAAAAAGGGAAGTTCCAAGACAGATTCTTGAGGCATATCCGTGATTAGTAGTCTACCTTGAAGTAATAGCCAGCAAAAAAAATTTTTTGAAAAGGAATATTCAGAGGAGGACAGAGCCATCTCTCTCTCTCTCTCTCTCTCTCTCTCTCTCTCTCTCTCTCTCTCTCTCTCTCTCTCTCTCTCTCTCTCTCTCTCACACACACACACACACACACACACACATACACACACACATACACACCTATAAAGAAAAGACTTTTCAGAAAAACAATGCCAAAAGTTCAGATAGCTCAAGAAAGACAAATTGAGAAAAACTCCAATATTTGTTGATCAAAAAATCATTGGTAACTTTGTGGAGAGAATTTCACTTAAATGATGAGGTTGGAAGTTAGGTTCCAGAAGAGTAAGAAGAGAGGAAATGGAAATAATATGTGTATGCTATATTCTTGAGAAGCTTTGTCATGAAAGGTTGGAGAAATACTAGGTTATTATAAATGGAAGTAGTTTGGTCAATAGAGATCATTATGTTTTTGCTTTTTGGACTTGCTTATACACAAGGAATCTTGTCAATTGTTAGGGAGATATTGAAGATTAAAGCATGAGAGTTAGTCGGTATGCTGGAGATAAAAGAGTGCAATGAAATAATTTTCATATATGTAGAGAAGTTTGCTGGAGAGGAGAAAGTGCTTACTTTATCATGTGAGACAGAGGTGAAGGAGGAGTTAATGGTGGACTGTGTTGGAAGGATAAAAAGGGAAGAGGAGAAAAAAGAGAATGCTCAGCAAAAGGCTACAATTTTGTTTTTTTTCAGTGACATTTGAGGCAAGTTCCTTAGCTTAGCAAATGAAAAGAAAGAGGAACAATGAATCGATTTAGGATGAATAGAAATGATTGAAAAATTTTTTTGTGGTGAATGGATGATATATGTATGTATATGTGTGCATGAACATGAATTTATACATATATGTACATGTATATATGAACATATATGTATATATGTGAATATATACATGTGTGTATGTGTATATATATACACACACACACAATTTGTGTGTGTATACAGAAGACCTTATTTAACAGGGTTAAATTATTTTTCCACCTCTCTTCAGGAGCTTCTATATAGGAACAAACGAAGTAGATGCTGGAACTAAGCTAAGATTTGGGCTTTGAAAATGGAAGATCAGAAATAACATGAAAATAATATTTGTTTGTAATTTTTTAGTTCAAAATATTCTAAATAAATAAAAATAAAGCTTTCAATGGGCCTATTGCCTATATGATAATATTCAAACTATTCAGTGTAGCATTCCAAGCCATCTCCCAATTGGCCATAAATTATCTTTCTAGATACATATATTATATAATTTAATTATTTTATAATCTGGTCCATTTAGATTGAGCAGTGTTCCCCATAATGAACTGTAAAGTTCTTGAATTGTGAGGGTCAATTATAATCCTTCTCTGGGAGGAGATCTGTAAAATCTTTTCCTCTGTGCACAGGTTTCTTGGGAGCTCTGAATCTCCTCCAGCTCTTGTCCTTTCTCACATCAGACTGGTCTCCTTTCAGCCTGCCTGGCGTCAAAACTCTATCCCAGAGTCGATTCTCCCAGACCCAATGCTGCCCTTCTTTTATCCTCCCAGGGAATAGGCATGTGAGAACTCAATGGGGCATGGGGAAATACTTCCACCAATGAACTTGCTCCTCTTAGAATTCCTAAGGTGTAAACTCCCTTTAAAGGCCCGAACTAAAGGTCTGAGCCAGAGAACTATCAAGTCAACCTGAGTTCTCACCTTGTAATCCTAACAATGAACCTTATACTTCCCAACCTCTGTACCTTTGTTCCTTGATCCCTCCACCAAGAGGGAATATTCATCCATTCCCTTCCTTTCCTTGAGTAATGGAAATACAATCTCTACAATCTGGAAGTGGTATATAAAGAACTTTTCATCCAAATTCTAGCAGAAGAATCTCCTATATAACATCAACAGGTGATTGTATATCATCTGTTCTAAGTTGTCCATTTAAGAAGAATTGGTGACACATTCTGATGCAACACATATTTCAACAGTGATCCTTGAAAACAATGCTGTGCCTTGAAACAAAACCACGTTGTTTTGAACTTTCAATTTTTTCTCTTAGCTCTTCTTCTGTTGGACAGACATGACTAAACCTCATCATATACTTGCAGGTAGCTAGCATGGTCTCCTTAGGTTTTCTCTTCTCAAGAATTTACAAAATAATTTCATGTAGCAGGTTTACCAACACTACTCCTACACTCAAGATCATCATCCTCAAGATCATAAGCTCTGGCACAGTAATAGCTTCCTGTAAGATATGTCACTGGGAACCAAACCCAGTACTCAAGATGTTATCTGATCACATGAAACTCCAGCAGTATTATTATAACCATCCTTATCTATGGAAAGGAGTGAGGGAGAAAGGAAAGAAAGAAGGAAAGGAAAAAAGAATCAAAGGAAAGAAGGGAAATAATTTATTGTTGATGTCATTTATGCAAAGCATTAGGAATACGTACAGAAAATCATGATAGCCTCAATGTGAAGGAGCTCACATTCTGATTGAGGAGACAATAAATATAGAACACTATATGTCAAATAAAATGGTGTCAAAGAATAGGGTATTATAACTTGTTTTGTTTGTTTGTTTTTTTAAATTGACAATATCAAGTCTTTTGGTGGTAATTTTCTTTTGAGTCTTCAATAATTAGGACTGATGAGGAGACAGAGTTGTAGCACCTCCATAAATGGTAGCTGGGTCTCATTTTCTCAAGCACTGAGTCTGCACTGAAAGTAGTTCAAGAATATTTCATGAGTCCACTGACTATTTCATAAACACTGACTAGAGCTTTCTCCATAGGGGTCTGAAGAATATTGGTTCTGGGGTCAGAAAAATCTGAGCCAAATTCTGCTCTTATTCTCAGTGACCATATATGATTCTACTCTGTATCTTTAAATTCTTAGCAGGTAATGATACATGATACATGATAGAGAAATTGCTGATTCTGATTGATAGAAGAGATAGATTCACTATGATCTCTTTATATCAGTGAAATCATAGCAAAGGATGAAAAACACAATAAAAGTATTAAATATATACAAAAGTAGGTTCTAGACAATGAGGGCAAAAACTGCTAAACTGTGTGTTTATATATTCAAATCCCTGTTTGCTAAGAGTGTGCATAGAATAAATACCTATTTATACCTATTTATAGTGATAAATCTTCATGGAATTAAAAGAGAATTAATTTGAATTAAATTTAACAAATGCAATACAGAGAAAATATTATAATAGGTCCTGAGGGTACAGGGTAGCAGAGTAAATCATTTTGGGTAGTTATAGAATCTTCTGCTGAGGATTCTCAAATTTACCTTTCCTTCCTCAAACTCTCAGCTGATCTGCAATCTTGTATCTCCAATTGCTTTTCAAACATCTCAAACTGAAAGTTCCTCCTAAATCTTCTACCCTTCCTCTACTAAGGCATCTTACTATCTACTGATACTAAGAAAGGAGACACTATCCTCCTAATTACTCAGATTCCCAACCTATGAGTCAGTGCAGGTTCTTTACTATCAATTTTACCTTTACAGAACCATTTCGTCTTTCATTGCAGCATATATGTCACCTTCTCTCCTCTGACACTACCATCTCTCTAGTGCAGACCCTCATCATCCCATGTCTATGTTATTGCAACAAATTGCTAGTGGATCTACCTGCCACAAACCTCTCCCCACTTTAATTCATTCTCCATTCAATCATTCAAGTGGTTTTCCCTGAACCACAGATCTGATCAAGATACATTCCCGACATCCCACTCCAACTCAAAAAATTCATGTGGCTTTCTATTACCTCTTTGTATTTACAGTTTTGCATAACTGTGTCTCTTTTTACTTTTCTAGTTTTTATACATTTTACTCCTCATATGGACTCTTTAACCTGGTGGCAATGATCTCCTGGATGTTCCAATTAAAAACAAAACAAACAAACAAACAAAAAAACTAAACTAAACAAAAAAAAAAAAAAAACACTTTCTCCCCAACTTGGGCATTTTCTCTAGCTGTCCCCCATGTCAAAAATGCTTTCTTTCCTCCATTCTGATGACTGACTTCCTTGATCTTCCCATTTATAGTTCCTATTTTTTATGGAAAGCCTTTGTCAACCACTTTCAGTTCAGTGTGTTCATTCCATTATTTCCTATTTTATCATGTCTGTAGTTTGCTTTGTATATATATTTGCACACTGTGTGAGGATAGGGACTTTCTTTTGTTTCTTTTATCTCCAGAGTTTAGCACAATGCCTGGAACACAGAAAGCACTTAATAAATGTTTATTGCTTGAGTACTAAAAGATGGTATGAATCTGCTGAAATCTGATGAATGTGTAGCAAACAAAGATGCATAAAAAGAATGAGAGCAGAGAATACTTCAGATATAAGAGATAATAGCATAAGCAAAATTTCCCAAGGCATTTTCTTCTGTCCTTTATGCCACATTATTATTGTTGTCTCTATTTTTAAGGTGGCTTAGCAAAACCGATTTCTCTAGGCAACCAGTTTGTACTTTCTTTCCTTTGATTGCAATTAATGAGATTAATTGTTTATCTCCTTCCCTATTATGCTTCAATGAAGCCCACGCCAGTGTATGTCCCTGAAATATATGCATTCAGTATTCTTGTTCTGTTATTGTCAGAGCCATGTTATTATACTGCTTCATTAATGCCTATACATGTGGTTCAATTAGGATTTACAAATTAGGTTTAATTAAGGTTTAGAAGCAGTGAGGTGAACCCACGGTTAAGATGCTGTTGATTCCATTTATTTTTTTACTTAGCACTTCATATATCTAGGAAATGAAAATAGATGCTGAAGTTGGAGAAATGTCTTCTCTAAATGCTTGGTCCCACTTGCTGCCCTTATCCTTCAGCAAATCAGATGTCATTCTTTGGATTTAAAATATTGAATAGTTCTTGTTATGTTAGATACTCTTCCTTGAAAAATTAGCTATAACTATGATATTGTATGCAATGAAAGAGATCCATGGGTCAGAATTCTAGTAACATATAATAAATACCTAGTGCTTTGCAAAGAGAAAACTCTTAGGTTCAGATAGTTGCTGTTTGTCCATTCTTCTGGAATTGGACCATTCCATCAGGAAGGGGATGTCATAACCTGAAAATAATTGGATTAAAGTAAGGGAGGGACTGTGCAAAGTCACCAGCCTCAGTATTTCCTCTGGAGCCAACTAGGTCCAATGTAAAACTATAGATTAGGATTACTGGAGACAGCCCTGGAGCCTTTGGCAAGATCAAGACCAGAATTTTTATTGGTGTTTTGTTTTTACTCATGAATTTTTCATGAAAAATAAATATTACCTCCCAAAGTCCCACTGAAATGAGAAGAATACCCCTATAAACCTGATTCCTAAGTTTCTTCTAGAATGGAATTCAAACATGAATATGAATGTGCTTTTGAGTTATAATTAGTTACAAAAAGGTAAGAGATTGACCTAATAATCCTCTTTAAGTAGCAGAGCTATCCTTACATGTAGGAAGAATAGATATTAACCCATGTTGTCTCATATCTTCTTCTGAAACAGACAGTTACTAGGCACTTACTATAGCCTCACTTTTACATGTGATTAAGGTATAAATGTGACCCTGGGCTCGGGAAGTCTATAGCAGCCTCTTTGTCTCTCTTGTGACTTGATTAAAGTCACAGAGTTAAGTATATATTTGTTGCCTGGTTTGAACTTCAGTCTTTTTGACAAACTCCCTCAAGTTCTCCTAACATCAAAAAGTTTCAAATATGAATCCATAACTTGTAAATGAGATAATTTTTTGGAGATAGAAGGAAGCAATAACCCATAAAACATTACAAAAATGTGAGGGAATGATCTGGGAGAGTATAGAGACAATCAAGGTTGAGGGAAATTGAATGACTTTCTTGGGTTACAAAGAGAATGAATGATAAATCTAAAATGAAAATCTGAATCCAGTGGCTCCCTAAACAGGAACCTTTTCACTAAAGGAGTCTCATTAGGAGTTTATCTAACACTGTAAGGCAAGCACATAAAATACTTGCAATAACATGATCAGGGAAATGGAGGACACAATACTGATTAAGTACACCTAAAAGTGTGTGTGTGTGTGTGTGTGTGTGTGTGTGTGTGTGTGTGTGTGTGTGTGTGTGAGAGAGAGAGAGAGAGAGAGAGAGAGAGAGAGACAGAGAGACAGAGAGACAGAGAGAGAGAGACAGAGACAGAGACACAGAGACATAGAGACACAGAGACACAGCGACAGAGACAGAGGAGTGGGAACTACTTGTTTGAATTAAAGGAATGGAAAGGGAAGGAAGGAAAGAAGGAAGGAAGGAAGGAAGGAAGGAAGGAAGGAAGGAAGGAAGGAAGGAAGGAAGGAAGGAAGGAAGGAAGGAAGGAAGGAAGGAAGGAAAGGAGAGAGGGAGGAAAGGAGAGAGGAAGGAAGGGAGGAAGCAAGGAAGGAAAGAAGGAAGGAATGAAAAAAGAACGAGGCAATTATTAACAAGCTAATATAGACCAAGAACTGCTAAATTCCTCACAGACATTGTCTCTCTTGGTCCCCACTACAGTGTTATGAGGTAGGTGCATTATTATCCACTCTCCCCTTTACAATTAAGAAAACTGAGGCAAATAAGAAGTTAAGTGACTTGATTAAAGTCACAGAGTTATATATTTGTTGCCTGGTTTGAACTTCAGTCTTTTTGACTTGAGGCCTGGAGATCTATTTACTGAGCAAACTTGCTAATATTTAATCTCAGTTCCATCAACAACTGTATGAACCTGAATGGATTATATCAACTTCCTAAACCTTAGTTTCCTCAGCTGTAACATGATGTAAAGTAATGATCACAACTTAGTCTTTATCTATGCCATGGATACTTGTTATTGGTTAGAAATTCATAGAAAGCTGTAAGATGCTATTCACATGCAAGATATCACTATTATCATCATCATCATCATCTTTGCCATTATCCTTGATGAAGGAAGGAATAAATTGCTAATTAAATCAATAAAATGCACATGCAAATTCATTGCCCTGATATTTCAAGGAGAGGCTTTATGTCTTCCCAAAAAGAGCTATTACAAGCCCAGTGCATCCTTTTTTATTAGAACAGCTATAACTGTTCTATGTAATATTAATAATAATAATAAAAATGTAAACCACCATTATATCATTTTTTGAGTTTGGGTAGAGGGAGAAAGTGGTAAATGCTGGTAATATTGTATGCAAAAGCATTTAACAATTAATTCATTTTCCTGAAAGTATTCTCAGCTTTCTGAACTCCAAATAGTACATCTTTCTGTTCCTTCCAAATATAATGCCCTGCTCCAAGAGTGTCACACCTATCTTTCTTTCTGAAAATAGTATTCCTGCTTCCAAATCTAGATTAGATGTCAACTATTTCATGAAATCTTTCATAATCTTCCACAATGCCACCATTTAGCAATGATCTGTCTCTCCTCTGATAATTAATATTCAGCATTTTTCTTTTCTGCTTTTCCTGGTAATATGTTCAAACTTGCATTACATTTATTTGAATATGAACCCTATCCCAAATGGATGGTATATACGTCTAACCAAGATCAGGGGCCAAATTTTATTTGAGTTTGTTCTCTGTAAAATACTGACTTGATACTTCACAATAAGTGCTCAATAATGTAAGTGCACACATGTTGTGGGATGATGAGATGAAGAATGGGTCTAGAATCTCTGTAGTTGGGATTACTCAAATCTTCTCTACAACATCTCATACAAGTGACAATTCTACTTTTGCTGAAACACATCCAGTGAAGGAGGAGTAGCTACTTTACCAAAGCATCCCATTCACATTTGGAAAGATTAATGTTAGGTTGAAGAAAAATATGCTTCTTTAAATGTTCATCCATAAGTTGATGTCTCCTCTTCCAGCCCAGTAAAACTGGTCATAGGGCTTCTCAACTAGATGCTACATTAGATTCATGTAACACTAATGTGTTTTGCAAAGTATTCATCTCTTCATGACAAAAAAGAAATTTAATGTCCCTTGTACATGTCAACCCCTTAATGAAAATTTTTTTTCTTTTTTTTAACAACCTATATTATAATGAGTTCCCTTCTCATACATCTCCTCTTATACATATCCACACTATCTCCCATTTGGTGATATCTCATGCAATGGCCCATTCATGTTTTTCTTAATTAAAAAAATGAGTTGAAGACAAGCCCTATAGGTTCTCTGAATATCTCAATGATATCCATCCACATTGCTCTCATACTTGCTCAATGACATTTGTCATTGCCACTAAATAAAAATCCTAAGATCAATTTGTATTCTAAGTAAAATAATTCATTTAAAAGTTTTTTTTTTATTCTATTTGGATCATATATATATATATATATATATATGTATATATATATATATATGTATATATACATATATATATATATATATACATTGAAAATTATAGTAAACTTGGAATAAGTCATTTTACATGTCTATAGAATCTTTGAATTAGAAGGAAGCTAAACGATTATCTAGTTCAAACTGTACTTGGAAAGAAATTCCCATGACAATTAGGGAACATCCAATCCACCAAAAGTATCTGCCATTTGAGCATTTTCTGTCATATGAAAGTCATAACCTATAATTGTGGAGCAATACCATTGGTTATTGTAGACATCTCTAATTTTTTAATAATTCCTTTTCTTTATGTCTTCAAATTGTGTATAGTATATGGCAGGTATTATCTGAAGAATGGAATAGAGTATTGTTACTGAGTCCCAATAACCATTCTTTGGGGGTGATTATTATGAACAAACACAACAATGTTCCACTCTCACTATTACTGGCTTGTTTTCATTATCTGTCTGAGTTCAAACCAAGTTAAGGTATAGATATTTAAAATATTAGCATCACTGGAGATATTATATCTCTAATTGAGCTTGTATCTCAGTCTGAATTAAGGATACTCTATCCTTATTGAGTTAGATTCTTTTCTCAAAATATCAAATGTCCATTTGTTTTAATAGAAGCTTCAAGTAACACTGAAACTCAAGCATTTTAAAGAAATAAGTTCCCCATCAAGTCAAGATTGCTTCAGAGTATGAATAGAGGTGAGAAACTTCCAACTCATCTTTATTCAGGGAGAAAACATGAAGTCAAGTAGTTAAATGAATAACAGGAATATGGGTTTTCTTCCTGGGCAGTGTTCTTGGTAGGTTGGGGAACAAAGACTATATTATGACTGCATTCTGGTGGTTTCACAAATCTCATTTCTTTCACTTATTTGATTTAATCTTTTTCTACCACCTTGAAAATGATATATAAGTCCTACATGATTTTTCTCTTTTCTTTTCCCTCATGAGGTAGCATTAAGGCCTCTACTTTTCTGCAGGATTAGTAGAAGAAACATGGGGATTTAACATAGCTCAGAGTCCTCTCTCTTCTTCACCATTCCTTGTATCTTTTCTTCATTTCTTTAGCACATATTTTCCATTCCAAAGAATTTCTCCTAAGGTCAAAAATTCCAGAAATTTGAAACTCTTTGACTAATGGTCAGGAATTAGTGCTCTTAAGCCTCCCCTTGACTAATTACCTAAGTAGGGATTACATTTCCAAACAAAGTTTTCTCCTCTAAAATATCTGCCAATTTATATTGACAGAATATAAGTTCATTGATAATAAGAAACTATTTCATTCATGTCTTTCTATCCCAGTTTCTATGATAATTAACTACATGTAGCAGAGCCAAAGGCAACTAATTATAAACTTGAGTAGGACCATTCAGGTTGGATATTTTTCTGGATGCCATTTAATTAAAGTGGAACAAAAAAACTTAAATGTTTTAATTTTGTTGGATTCCACAACATTCCATGCTGAAGCTAGAAAATGTCTTTCATTAAACTGCATGTCTCAAACAGATGAAATGATCATTCTACTCAACTCAGTAAAACTAATTAGGGTATTACACAATCAGGTGATATCATTAAGTTCTTGTCTTCCTGATATAAATGTAACTATCACATCTCCTCACCAATTTACTTTTCCTCCTATTAATGCTTTCCAGATTATCAATGTCCTTCCCAGAATCTGACTCCCAATACCCAATATAACCAGGACAGAATACAAAATATATTCACCTCCTTGACAATATGCTTCTCACAATGTTGCATCAGATTACATTACATTTTATGGCTGCTGTATCACACTGACTCAATTTGTTACCAATTTAGTTTTAAGTCTGATACTTTGACTGCCTTCCCAGCTGGAGAAGATTGTACATGACCATGTGACATAGCCCCATCCTCTTCTTTCTCAGGTTACATTTTAGACCACTTCAAAGGGTTGTGATACAAAATCAATGTGCAGTGGAGATCATTCATATTTTCTTAAATATCTATATCTCCCACTAATCTGGACTTCTCTGCATCATTGAACAGTAATACAAAGAATTCTCTCCAGTGTCCTGCCCAGCAGGCTAAAAGACTGATCACCTTCAGTGATCTTCAATCTGATTCAACAAGAATGTATTAAGTACCCATGATATACCAGAGATCATAATAGGAGACAAACTCCTCCCATTATCCTTCCCCAAAAAAGGTCCTACCATCCTGATATTTATATTATTCTCAAATGACATAGTTGAATTAATATAAGACAATAAAAAAAAAAAAACACAAAGTAGACATACTTTTTTTTTTTCTTATATTTTGAAGGTGTAGGGAGACAGGAGAGAGAAATTGCCTAACTTCTCAAGAAAAAGGTCATGGGACAGTATACAAAGAGGTCAGCTATTATCCCTTCATTGCACATTATTTTTCATCCTCACTCTCAGCCCAGGAAATTACTTTGCACCATCTCCTGAATTATCAACATTTCAATTCCTCTTTCCAAGCAATCCACAACTGTAGTGTTGTACATCCTGTCAGAGAGCAGCATTCAGATATTAAAGATTCTACATTTAATCAATCAATACAACAGTTCAATTCAATACCACAAACACAGCATTTCTTATATATCTTCCATGTTCAAAGTACTGTCACAGGCCCAGAGGAAGATAAAAGCTTATATAAAACAGAGTCGCTGCCCTTAGAGAACAATAATCTAGTAAGGAGTTAACACTCAATCATAGAGAACAGCAATTTAGAAAAACAAACAAACAAACAAAAACACATGAGAAGAGTGTGAGGGATGTGTAAAACAAAGTACTCTATGAGCATTAAGAGGTCATTATCAGTTGGAGGATGCTGTGAAGGCTATTTGGAGTATGTGGCACTTTATAGTTAGACTTTGAAGAGTAGACTGGAATCCAAAAGATCATAGAGAAAAGGATTCAATAAACACATATTGAATGCTTATTTTTTGAAAGTTATTTTGGGTAATAATAGTGTGAATATAGTGTCATCCTTGCCCTTAAGAAGTTTATAGTTCCATAGAGGAGATATGATATAGACTTGGACAATGATGATACAAGCCATAATTTAATAGCATCAATTAGGAGTAAAAATTGTGAAAGGTTCTATCAGGAAGCATATTCTGAGAAAGAGAGAGAGAGCAGGTAACATCAGAATTAAGTCTTAAAGGAATCAATCAACTAACATTTATTAAGGAAATACTGTATGCCAGAAATGAGACCCTTATGTCATAGTGGATAGATAGCTCAATCCAGGGAAATCTACATTCAAGTCCTAATTCTGACATCCTGGCTATGAGACCCTGGGTAAATGAGTGCTCTCAGACAACACACTAGGATGATAAGTTACAAAGAAGATGTCAGTTTATATGAATAGTAATAGTTTCCTGTCTAGGAGGATTGTATATCAATGAAATCACATGTCCTTTCTGTATATTTTTCTCTATGTTCCAAGCAGTGTAAGAGGAACTGGGGAGAGAAGGCAGAGGGGAGGTAATGATTGGGACAAGGTTATTTGATTTATATTATCTATAGCTAGAAAGGACTTCAAAAGTTGTATAATTCTCTCTTCTGAAAGAAAATGGTCAATTCATATTGAAAAAAAAGAGGTAATGAGAGGGTGACTAACTCACCATGTAACTATATAGTAGTAGAAACTGAACTCAGAAACTCTGACCCTAAAACTAGTGCTTTTCCCAAGATAGTGTCCTAGAGGAGACATTATGAGCAGAAGGATGGATAGGTAAAATTTAGAAAGATCCCAATTTGCTGAACTTGTTGATTTTCTATCTTCTCTGGACTAGGTGCTATGTTGAAAAATTCAATATAGAAAACATGATATCTAGCCTCAAAAAGAATGAAATCTACTATGGTTTTGTAGGGAGGAATAAGACCCTTTCAGGTCAATTCAGCAAGCATTTATTTTTTATCTATTATATGTCTTTCACTAGTGCAGATGATATGTTAGATACAATGACAATAATGATAAAGTCTCTTCCTTTAATGAACTTATATACTATTACAGGAAGGAGGTGGGGCATGGTTCTTTACACAACAAATAAGTAAACTTGAATAAAGGCAAAGAAAGACGAATTGGGTGGGGAAGAATTGGGACAGAGAGAAACAAAGAAAAAAAAAAGAGCTGGGAAGGAGAGAGAGATAAACAAAGACAGACAGACAGACTACAGAAATAAAGACCAAGCTACTGAAATGCAAAGCTGAGGTTATTGAGTTTTTGTCTCTCCAGTGCCTAATTTTGCACATAATGCAAGAGGCATTTACTGTTTAATTTGTTACATAGAGTTTTATTAAATTCAGTAGAGTCACTGAAAAAAAAATTAGTTCAGGAGTATATGATCAGATTTGTTAAATAAACTTTTGCAAAACAAAACAAAATACAGAAAGTAAGTTTGCATTTTTTTCTAAATGCATTTAGACCTACAGTGTTCCAAAATTTCAAAGAGCATGTTAATTTCAGTGTTAATTATGATAATCAAAGGAGGTTTTCTGGAGAAAGTGATATTTGAGCCTCAGAGAGAAAAAAAAATTAGGATTTTAAACAGAAGAGTAATCCCATAACTTTAGTCTTATCATTTTCAATTTTTATCATTGTCTTATTTAGGATTTTGCTTTTTAATTGTTGCAGTTTTTGTTTTTAATTTTGAAATCAAAAGCAAGGATCATGTGTAAAAGCATAATCTAGCTTTATTTTTTACATACCTAAAGTACAAGTTTCTTTTCTGACATCCTTGCTTCTATTTTTTAAATAGATTGCCTTTTCTGTCCTCTTAAGAGGAAACAAATCAATGGACCATCAATAATTAAGCAAGAAATATCAGTTTCACAACTGTCTTCTTGGCAAATTGAGAGATTGAAAAACAGCTCCCAAACACAGTCCTTTGAACAATGTTCATGAATAATTAACCATGTACATGCATATACCACAAGGTATAAATAAAACTCCTGCTAATGGGGTCTTACTTTGTGTGTTATTTCAATGTTCAGTCATTGGTCTACTTCAGAGACAAATGAATATTTTTGCCCAATGACATATGAAATTGGTTGTGTGACCAACAGGAAGGCATTTAACCTCTCAATGCCTTAGCTAGATATCTAAGATTATCAGTTATAGAAGAGTTGCTGGTCAATTCCTGCAGAAGAAGTTATACTGATGAAATTGTAGGACCAAAATGGATAGAGATTGTGGAGAGTTGAAAGCAGTCAGTTAGGCAGCAAGCATTTATTAATCTCTTACTATATATAGACATTATGCTAAATGCTAGAGATACAAAGAAAAGTAAAATGAAATATAATCCCTGTAATCAAAATATTATATTCTAATTGGAGTTAACAATGTATATATATATATATGGGAGTTGAAATGGTAGAGAGAGACAGAATGCATGGGGGTGTGATATCCAAAATCAATCATAAACAGTAACAGGGGAGCACATCCAGTCTGGGTTTGTCACCTAAATGAAGCCCTAATAAACAACTTCTTTATCGGAAAAATGTGTCTAGCTTGATGATGCAATATTCCTAAGTAAAGAGACTCCAGATCCTGAGCAATTTTCTTTTTTTTTTTCTTTTTTTTTATTTATAATTTTTGACAGTATATATGCATAAGTATTTTTTTTTAAACATTATCCCTTGTATTCATTTTTCCAAATTATCCCCTCCCTCCCTCTACTCCCTCCCCGCTATGGCAGGCAATCCCATACATTTTACATGTGTTACAATATAACCCAGATACAATATATATGTGTAAATACCATTTTCTTGTTGCACATTAAGTATTAGATTCCGAAGGTGTAAGTAACCTGGGTAGATAGACAGTAGTGCTAATATTTTACATTCACTTCCCAGTGTTCCTTCTCTGGGTGTAGTTGTTTCTGCCTGAGCAATTTTCTTAGAGAGAATGCAAAGGAAGGACAGGTTTGGAAAATTAGGTCTCCTCCTCTTATAATTATCCTTGTCATCAAAGGACATATGTATGTTTGTGGTATACGACTACATCATGTCTTATTTACAGAAACTGTGCAGAAATAGGTATTGAATGATGATGAAGTTTTGGTAGCAAACACAATCTAGTAATGCATATCTGAATGATAATCAACTAAGCTTGTGCCATCTTTTAGTCCCCACTGCAAGACATTACTATCATTACTGACAATTTTGAGGACTGGTGGGATACTAAAACATCAAGAGATTGTCATCTGCCTCAGTGTCCATATGACATCTCTTACTCATGGCAGGAACACTAGCAGAGAGAAACTTATGTTGGAAGACTAATGTGAAAATATGTTTAAAATGATTGTACATATATAAACTATATCCGATTGCTTACTGTCTTAGGGAGGGAAAAGGGAAGGGAAGGAGGTAAAAATAAAAATTTGTAACTCAAAAAATCTTACAAGAAGGAATGTTGAAAGCTATCTTTTACATGTAATTGGAAAAATAAAATTATATAAATAATTTTTGTTGAAAGGTTATTGAGTGATATCAAAGAGTGAGTGGCTACACTGACAGATCTTATTCATGCAGACGTGATAAGAATGTCAAGAATATTATGCTTATGCTCCAGAGATAAACCTTGATTTGAAACTTAACTCTGACATTTGATAGTTATCAGATCATAGGGAAGTGACATCATTTCTTTGAGTCCAAGTTTCCTCCTCTGAAAAATACAAAAAAAATAAAATAAAATAATAATAATAATAATAATACCTGAACTTTATAATGTTTAGAGTTATTATGAGGAAATTGGTTTATAAATGTTGGAGTACCATAGAAACAAGCTAGTAAGAAAAGAATTTGTCAAAAAACATTTGATATGTTTGACTATAATATTCAGAGTAGCATAATTTTTAAAGAATCAAATTTGCAAGCTATCCAAAGGACTTGTCTAGAATAAGAAAACCTCAATCTTACCAGAAATGTACAATGGAGAAATAAAAGTGGCTATTTATTTAGCAAGAGTGAGAGATAATAGCACAATTCTTCTCTGATATCTACAATCTTAAAGGAAAATCTCTAGGATATTAGGTGGATATTCTGTTATGGATTTTGTTGGAGGAAGCTGTGGTCAAAGAGAGGTCATGAATGATTTCTCATTGGCCCTAGGAGAAACGGAATCCATATTGAGAAAATCATGGATTCATTGACATACTGAAGAATTAAACTTATCTTCAGTAGTAGAACATACACTCTGTAAATTCAGGAAATATATTTCATCTATTCCTGTATATGTAATGTCTAGCACAGTGTTTTATGGTAAATACTTATTAAATGTTTGTTACATGAAAGATTTCCTCAGTTTTCCTTTTCATATTGCCTATGAAGACAAGGATAACCTTGATTGACTTTCTGAAAGCCAATGAATTTTAAAATATCAGATTTCACTCGATTAATGTAATTGCATATTCCTAGAAAACTTTTTTTTGTTTTACATTTAAAAAAAAAAAGATGAAACAATGAACTTTTATTATAACATATATTCACAGAGATTAAATTTAATTAGTTCATATTTCAAAGAAATTCCTAAATTTTAATTAGGGAGAGCTGCACAGCTTTTCAACCCTGGCTGTAATTAAGTGAATAAAGAATGAAAATTAATGTCTCTCCATTACCCATTATGACATCATAGGTGTTAATGATTTGTTTATTGCTCCTTTGCTGATGGGTCAATATCAATTAAAATGAGTCCTCACTTGAGAAAAGGAAAGCCAGAAAGCATCCTTTGCATTTTGGATGATTTAATTTTTATATTTGTATAGTAAGCCTTAGAGAATCTATCTTGGCCTCAAAAAAAGTCAAGAAGAAACCTGGTACCTTGTACCAGGTACATGTTATTTAGGTAAAATTTAATGTAGAAAATTAAATTAAAATTAAAATACAACAAACCAAAAAAAAAACAAAAAAAAAACAAGCAAACATGAAAACAAAGTGAGTATTCACTGATTATGGAATAGCTGAATAAATTATGTTATGAATATTATTGTGTTATAACAAATTATAGCAAAGGGAGTTTCAGGGAGTCCTGTGAAAAACATATACTAATTAAGTGTCTCATATGTATCAGGCACTGTGCTAAAATATTGGGATATTGATATTAAAAAAAAGAAAAACATCTCTTCCCTTTAAATATTTTTATAAATACAATATACAAAATAAAACTGAAAAATATTTTTATTAGCTTTTTATTTTCAACTAAATGGATAATTTTTCAACATTAACTCTTGCAAAACCTTGGGTTACAATTTTCCCTCCCCTTTCCCCATCCCCTTCCATACATGGCAAATAATCCAATATATGTTAAACTTGGTAGAAACATGTGTTAAATCCAATATATGCATACATAGTTATACAATAATCTTGCTGTACAAGAAAAATCCAATTAAAAAGGAAAAAAAGATAAAGAAAATAAAATGCAAGTCAATAACAAAAAGAGTGAAAATCCTATGTTGTGAACCACCTCATTTCCTACTCAGTTCTTACTCTCCTCTCTCTGGGTATAGATGGCTCTCTTCATCACAAGATCATTGGAACCATCTCATTGTTGAAGAGAGCAAAGTCTATCAGAACTGATCATCTTATAATCCTGTTGTTGCCATGTACAATATTCTCCTGGTTCTGCTTATTTCATTTAGCATTGATTCATGTAAGTGTCTCCAATCCTATCTCAAGTCAGCCTGTTGGTTGTTTCTTACAGAACAGTAATATTCCATAACATTTATTTACCATAACTTATTTAGCCATTCTCCAATTGATGGGCATCCATTCAGTTTCCAGTTTCTTGCCATTACAAAAAAACTGCAACAAAGATTTTTGCTCATATGGGTCCCTTTCCCTCCTTTCAGATCTCTTTGGGGTATAAACCCAGGAGAAACACTGCTGGGTCAAAAGGTATGCACAGTTTGATAACTCTTTGGACACAGTTCCATATTGCTTTCCAGAATAGTTGGATCGTTAACAATTCCGCCAACAATGTATTAATGTCCCAGAGAAACTGGAAAAGTTGAGGGATAGTGCCAGAGTACCTGGTAGAGTGACTTGATGAACATGTAGATAGAATTAAAACCAAACAGATTAGTGGATGGCTATAAAGTGATGTTATGGGAAGAATTTTTTTCTTTTACATTCCACCCCTTCAATTAGAGAGGTAGCATTAGCTGAGGATACTAATAAAGTGTGAATAGAAAAAATGAAACACTTTCCAAGATGATGAGTTTCCTGCTAATGAGATTATCTGGCAATGAGTTGATCCTGGATAAGACATGATGTTATAGTGTAAACCAAATAAAGTATATGGTGTCAAATGAAAACATAAATGATGCAGAGCCAGAAAAAATACGCAGAATGACTACAATAATATGACCAAAAGCAATACTGAAGAGTAGCTATATCTTAAGGTAAATTTAATGGCTAATCTTGTTCCTAAAAATCAAATCATATATCACTTTCCTTCTTTGGGATTTTGAGGTTGGG